>NC_091392.1:195569443-195869443 GCF_032191515.1 Phaenicophaeus curvirostris
TGTGACTGGTGCTATGACTTTTTTTTAAACCATGCCATTATTTTCCAAAGTATCTTAAGTAGAAAGTTAGAACAAGTCTTAGTTATTTGAATCTATTATGGTCTCTCTTACTAGACAGTCTTCTGAGAGAAGCTGAAGGTCTACTCGTTGTACAATAAAGACTTAGGTTAGAGTTAATGTTCTTCGTTCCTCTAGAGGCACGAGCATTACACAAACCCTTGCAAATTAATGAAACAATTTTCTGCTGAGGTTAATTAAACTGAGCCAACCAAGAGCCTTATGAAAGGTAGGTCTTGAGTTTGTGTGAGGCCAATTCCACAAATGAGAAAAAAATACTCTTGCATGGCAGCCTCACCTCTCAGCTACACAGTAAGTGAACTATTTACACAACCATTTAATATCCGCCTGACCATGTCTTAAGATAGCAGTGTTCTCTTTGTCCTTATTCATGTGGTGTGTCTGAAGAATTTGCTGCAGTCAACTTTCTGTATTGCAAGTCCAATATATGTTAGCCAAAGGTTTTCCCCTGAGAACAGTGCCACTGCGGATTATTTTAAGCGTCACTGAAACTAAGGGATGCAACCAAAGTCACTTGCCTCTTTTCTCTCATTTAAGAGAAGAATTCACAGAATCACCAAATCATTTAGGTTGGAAAAGACCTTTAAGATCATGGAGTACACCCATAAACCTAACACTGCCACATCCACCACTAAACTGTGTCCCTGGTCCAACAATCAAAAAGGTTATTGAAAATAAATATCACCAGAAAAGAGGCACATTTCTGCTTCAAAAGGCAAGTTTGCCAAAGGTGAATTTATACAGGACAGAAGACCGAAGATTACATTTGCACATGAAAGTATTGCGAGCTAAAACCAAAAGAAACTGATGGAAGAAATAGAAAACCTGTGCCCCCCTGAATAAGAATATCAAGGTTTCTAGCTGATGAAAAAAAGCACAGAACACAAACAAAGATAATCTTTTTTTGTACTAGATCCCTTGCTAAGGAAATGCAAATGTACATTCTTTATTAATAAACACATTTTTGCAAATACTTACAGTATCAGGAAGTTCTTGTTTTTTTCAAACATTTTTTCTTTCTGCAAGTCTAGCTCTACTGATTTAAAAAGCAAAGGAATAGTGTAGATAATAATGACATGGTTTCTTCAATTAATATGTGCACAAAATTAATAGTTCAGTATTTCCAACTTTCATCTCAGGGAAAATATATAAGATACAACTAATTTAAAACAAATGTACTTTTTCCCCCAAGTAAGAATTCTTCTATCATTATTCATCCTTTTTTTTGCTTAAAGTATTATGATCACTTTATAAACTAGAACAGAAGAATAACATCTATATCCTATTATGCTGGGCTCTTGGAATTACAGCAGCAATTTCTCCTTACTTGGTAATTTGTTGCCTAAAAGCAATTTCACTCTTTAAATGTTATTAAAAAGCAAAAGTATTTTTCTCATACATAGACACTTCGAAGCACATTAAATCACCTAAATAATGAATGATATAACAAGTATTCTTGAGTAGATTTTCTGCATGTTCTTTTTATTGCCCTGTACTCTCAGTGGAATTTAAGCTATCATCATCTGCTTTGGAAGCCAAAAATGTGTATTGCACTATCAACTAAACAGTTAATAATAATTAATCTTAAAGAATGTAGAGGGGAAGGATTCATAAAGATGTCTAAAATACAAAGGTCAGTAAACATTATAATTTTTCCTTAATTTAATACAAATCAAATTTTGCATTTTGGCTGAGAGACATTAGAAGAAAGTGAAATATGCTTGCTAGGAATGAAATGCATTTATATTTTCCTGCCAGCAAAGGTAACCAACTGACATCAGAAATGAAAAGAAATAAACAAACAAGATATAGTCAATTCTCTGTGAAAATGAAAAACATTTTTCTGTAATTAAATTGCTTCCCAAAGGAAATAAAATTTTCAGTTCAATGCCAGAGTCTTTCATCAGATAACATTCCCTACTGTCTAAAGGGAGGGTGCTGGAACACTGAGGTACTAAGGTACTAGCATTTTTGAGTATATCTATAAGATTTGTTTGACAAGAATTAATGTTTTTAATAGGAAAAACCTATTTCAGCAGAAAATTATTTTTCCTCCTTGGTTGCAGCTCATTTACATTCTCAAAGCTTTTCTCTTTTCCTTGTTTTGCTACACATTGCTAAAGGAAATCACCAAGACATTCTCTTTAGGTTTCTCTGCAAGTAGAGCTACCTGCCATCTAGACCATCCTGGATACATCTTCCACCAAAACATGCTGTCTTGAGGGAAATTGAGGACTTGGGCTGCCTGTCTAAAATTTCGAGACATACAGCAACTTGATAAATCTATAACGCTTGATCTCTGTAAAGATGTCACGTCTGTTTTTTTGGAAGTAGGTCCTTCCTGAAGTCTTTTTTTTTTTTTGCATACAGATAATCAAGTCACTCAAAAAATCAAAACACAGTTCATGATGGTAGTGGACCAAGTAAGAAAAACAATGGAATGAATGCCAGATCACTGATAATGACTATTAGATCTAAAGCTTATAACCAAGTGGCATCTGATACTGAACCTCTGAGGTTTGTCCTCAGTCCAAGAAGATTTGAACCTGTATTTCTGTACCACCAATTTCCAGGGTAGGCTGGAGTGTAGATACACTACTGAAACTCCAGTGCGCTAAACAATGCCAAATTCAGGCAGCAAAAGGAAAGAAGATCACAAGTCATATCTTGGCTCTGCCACAAGTGGAAGAGCACAAATAGAAAGAATAAATTCTCTCTTGCAGTCCCAGCTGCTAGCATTGCTGCTGAGTAGCACATTAACAAGCTAATAAAACTTGTTGAAAACAGCTGCTCCTTAAATTAGTTCACCAGGTGCTTACCTTCTTCTTTTGTGTGACATGTCACATTATTATAGTAGACACAGATGGATCCAGAAAATCAGGTATTTTTATTAGTAGTCTATGACTGTTGTAATTTGAGATACAGAATTTCACAGTCATTCTTCTGACATGCTGTTATACATTTCAGGGAGATGTGATAAATGTTAATGAAGCATTATGAAATGTAACTATAAAAGTTAAAATCAGCTTTATGTTTTTCCAAAACAAGATCTTTGTAATTTCCACTTTGGAACAATTCTGGAACATAGTTTTTATTCAAAACGCCAATGTTTTCTTTGAAGCAGACATTTCCTTTTCTTTCTTTTAACTAAAAACTCAGTGATGGGCAATAAGGTAATACTGTAGTAGTGGCTTTAAACGCTGTACCAACAAAGCTCTATTACCAGTCTACTGCAGAATTCATGAATTTTGGCCTATGTGCTACTTCTGTTCCAAGTGCTACATCTACACTTCCTCCCAGTCCTCTCTGGTCTCTGCATAGACTTCTCCTGCAGCTGGAAGGAGATGACATTAGAAGCAAATTACAGGTCCCTTCTCTCTGCCCTGAGGGGTAACACTCTCTAGAGCAGCGTACTGAAGGCTCAGGTTTAGCAGTCTCAAAGGATGAGTGAGGAAGATAGAAGCCTGCAGTCCAGGGATAGTCCTGCGTATTAAGTGAGTGAAGAACAGGGAGTCCAGCAACCTTCTGCAGCCCTCACCTTGAGATAAAGTTCTCAAGGAGTATTTTGGTGCCTCAGCAACTTTGGGCAGGGAAGGAAGAAAGAAAGAAGGGAACCCACAGCCAGAGTCACCTCAAAACCTATGGAACTTTTTCTGGGAGGCTTATTAGGATTACCAAATACATAAATACATGTGTGTCTCAAAGGAGTTTGAACAGTATCATCTGTTGCGCTAAGAGAAATATTTACCTCTTTAGCTGAAAGCTGTAATTCCACTAGCTTGTTGCAATCATCATCTGCTATGCTCCAGTCAGGTAAGATATACTGCAAGGGCAACAGTCATGCCTGGATGGGAGTGCTGAGTGCCTGGGTGGTCACCACATCCCCCAGTACACAAAAATAGGCATCACTCACTGAGTACTGCTAATACAAGAGTGCTGCAACAGTTTATCTCATCTTCTAGGCAAACCTGTGCATCATATGAGTGCTGTTTGTTCAGCCACAATCCTAAATTTCAATCTGTTTTAACAGAAATCCACAGTACATGTGCTTATGCATTTATAAAGACAAACATATATTTACTGAAAGTAACTTCTCTTTGTTATAGCTACAACCAAACAAGCTGTTGTGATGATAAATTGGAATATGCATCTTAAAGATCCTGGTAGAATTTTATATTTTATCCATCTGTTTTATGTCCCACAATGTTTGTAAGCATCATTATAGAATCATAGAATAGTTTGGGGTGCAAGGGACCTTAAACATCATCCAGTTCCAACCCCTCTGCCATGGGCAGAGACATCTCATCAGACCAGGCTGCCCAAGGCCGCATCCAGCCTGGCCTTGAACATCTCCAGGGATCCACTACTTCCCTGGGCAACCTGTACCAGTGCCTGACCACTCTCATCATAAAGAAATTCCTCCTTATATCTGGTCTAAATCTGCCCCTCTCCAGTTTATACCCATTGCCCCTAGTCCTATTACTACAATTACAGCTGCGCTTGGATATTTGAAACACTTCTCCACATTAATTCATACAACCTGTAAAGCACCTCTGCTTTCTGAAAACAAGAATAAATGACAAATTATTGTAGTGTACATATAACATGTATATTATAATATAAAAGTTCTGTAAGAATTGCAACTGTTGCCCTTCTGTCACTCACATTATATTAATCAAACCTAGGCAGTGATATTTCAAACTTGTACTATAGTGTGATGAGTGCAATTCTAATTTAGCTGGACATTTCCAATGCTTTGATTGTCAAATCATATAAATGAGGGACCCATAAACTGATGTATAACAAGCACCTGTACCAGTCCGTTAAAAAAAAAAATAGGAATAATTTATAGAGTTGTTTTTTATTTAAACTGTTTGTTACATTAAAAAATTTTCTTCCTGTTATTTCAATGCACTAGAATGAAATAACTCTGAACAGTACAACAAACTTCCTAGAAATGTCATTTCATTAGGGTAACCTAGCCTGGGGACTGGAAAGTTTGCTTTGGCTTTGGTTTCATTCCAAAGATAATGAAGCTAACATAATATGGAAAAGGTCTGGCAATATTATATCTAAAACGACATCACTGGTTTATACCAAGAGTCACGTGTTTACATTTAAAAAACATACTTAAAAAAAACATTCTTAATGAGTAAATACACAAGGAGAATGATGGAAGGGGGTTTTTATATATCTAAGTAACCACTACACAATCACCACTGGCTAGCATCATCCTTGAATGTAATTTTCCATCCTTACCAAAGATAGGAAAGACAGTAAAACAATCTGAAGTCAAGGCAACTAATATCAAGGATATTTGTAGCTATAAGAGGTGGTACAAGGCCACCAGCATTTTTTTTGTAAGCATGAGATTGAAGTACTTGAAGGAGGTCAATGAAGTGGCTTTAGAGATTTTCACAGCAAGCTCCTTTTAGCAAGAAAGACAAAATGGGGAAAAGTGCAGTTCATATTTGCTGGCAAATTTAGTAAATGAACCAGGAAGGTCAACAGTATGTCTGACTAAGGCTAGTGGCTGACATTGTGATGTCAAATGACAGGTAATAACCAACAAGGTGCTTCACAGCCTAAGGAGTTTGTGTGAAAGGGAGTAATTCACCAGTGATTGATAACGAGATCTTTTCCATATGAAGAAGGATGGTTCACAAATCAGTGCCAAAACCTTCAGTGCTGGCTGCAGGGACAAGCTCCATTATCTTCACATCCTGTCTGTAAAACGAGGCCAATGATGCCCCCTAATCTTTCAACATTCATGTTATGCAGGGAAATGTTACTGTTTTTACTGTTCCTGAAAGTGATCAGAGACAAAGACCTAGATAAACAGGCAAAAGACAGTTGTGTTGCTTTGAGTTGGGTTGGGTTTTTATTCTGTGAGACTAATACTCTAGTTCCTTATCTCACTAATTTAGCCGTCACTGGCAGTTAAAAAATAAACCGCTACTTTGACTATGAGACACAATTATTATCTTAAAAAGACCCACCATCTCTATTTTTAGAGTCAGATGTCTTAGACATCAAAGGTTTTGCAGCAGAGGCTGAAGAACAGGTTGGTGGATTTTGCCCTTATGCTCAGTGAGCTGTCTTCTACCCTACAGGATCCCAGTTAGGTAAGGGTTCTAATAAATCCTACCAGGGGTAGCCCAACTATAATTAAGGTTTTCAGATGAGAACCAGACTTGGGTGAGCAAGTAATGTTCAGCTTGATAACTGCTGGGAAGAAGACATGCCTAGGCCAGAGTGGAAGCACAACCATTAAGATCCTTGAGAACTGCCAGTGTTAAAGCAATGCATCTAAAACAGCATGAATCCCTCTGAATTTCTCAGAGAAAAAAAACCCAAAAAGTAACATGCCATCCTTTCCTGTTAACACAGACCCACTGTAGGACAAGATTTGTTTATCAGGATGTTTCTTTTGTCTTCAGAAGACTGCCTCTCTACTTTTAATAAATCTTGTTGTTAGGCTGGATTTTGGTTTAGGTTTTTGGGGTTTTTTTTAATTAGATCCTTGGATGGAGAGTGCTTAGCAAAGGAACCATCTTGCTGTTTAAGAATTTTCTTTTTATTTCTTTTTTCATATTGTTCATCCATTGTGTGGCCTCACACTTCTCTGTATTGCATCGTACACAGAATATTCTGTTTCCTCTGGAGCTTTTTTATTATGTGCATCACTGCAGAAAATAAGCATTTCTAGCTTTCACAAATTTGCATGCAGCCTTGTGAGATGTCCTCATTTTACAGAGAAGAAACTGAAGCAGGGTGTCTTGACCCTAAAATGCTTACTGATTCTGTTTGTGTGATTCTTCTGTTCCTACATCCTTCAATTTTTCCCTCTTCTGATCTCCAATTTTGTTGTCTTTCCACTTGTTACTCTACAAGCTTTACAAGACCGATAGCCCTCCTCATCTTTGTGTCTTGTCAGTGCTAAATAAACAAAGCAGCATGATAGAAGATCATTTTTTCCCACACAGATTGAGAAAGAATTCGTGGTTCTGGCCATTTTGCCAGGCACATGTCAAGTTAAACAACAGTTCGTTAAACAACAGTTTGGGGAAGAGAGGATGTTTGGACTCTCAGTACCTTTTCTTTGCCTCCACTTTTTCAAAATAATTCTCTAATCAAGGCCATACAACACTCAGGCAGATTGAGTTCACAAGGAAACTTCTTTAGGGACTGTGTGCTCTCCAGCCCACAAGGACATGTATTTCTACAGACTAAACATAACAGATATGTGTCTCTGGCACTGCAAAGCCAGTCCAGTTTCCAAAGCTGTCCTGGAGGCTCCAGCCTCTGTGCAATGTTAAGTGACCCAAAATGCAGAAAAAACAACATGTAATTCATATTATTATTTATTGTATTCCAAACATCCAAGTTCAGATTATAAAACCCTGAAAAAAATGCCTTAGCGTGCAATATCCATTCAGGGTCAGGCAAATGGCTTTCTACATTGTCCCTGTGGGCAGCCAAGATATGATGCCTAGGGAAAAAAAAAGAAGAAAACAGTAAGAGTCTTAGGGATGCTTCTGCAAAATGATCTTTCAGCATCACACTAGTTGTGACCCAGTGAGTTCCTAAGAGTCAGTCTTTGTTCTTAATCCTTGTAGTGTTTTTCCTTCCATTGATTGTCCATCATTTTAAGAACCTTATAGATTTTCAGTGTCTACTACCTCTACCTGTAAGAAATTCTGCTGCTGAACAAATATTTTCTTCTGTTGCTTAAGACTGCTTACCTAACCGTTTCACTTGACATCTCCTGTTTATTATTTGTAAGTACAATTGTTCTGTACTAATTGTTAATAAAGCACTTGGTATTTTGAAGACCAGTATGTACCCTCCTCCCCAAAGGTATGTTTCTTCCTGGACAATATCCCCTAATTCTGCTATTCTTTCTCAAGCCTCAATCACCTTGGTTGTCTTCTCTTTTCCTCTTCCAGTTGTACTATAACCTTTTGGAAAGGAATGGACACTGTTTATGTAGCACTGGTTCAACAGATGCCTGAAATTTCTTCTGGACTCTGTAATTCGAATATTTGTAAGAAACAAAGGTTTACGTAGAGGAAACTGAGAATTTTAGAAATAAGTGCAATCTAGGACAGTTGTCAGGATTGCTCAGAACAGGACCATTTAACAATTTTATGAGTGAAAACAAGAAAAAATGCTGCAAACTAAACATACAGAGAAAAATATTTGCTAGGAAATGTAAAAGAATAATCACAGAATCATAGAATGGTTTAGGTGGGAAGGGACCTTAAAGAACATCCAGTTCTGATCCTCCTGTCTTGGAGAAGGACACCTTCTACTATATCTGGTTGCTCAGAGCCCTGTTCAACCTGACCTTAAATGTTTCCAGACATGAGGCATCTACCAACTCTTTGGGCAACACGTGCCGGTGTTTCACCACTCTCAACATAAAAAAATTCTTCCTTATATCTAGTGTAAATCCACCCTTTTATTTTAAAACCATTGACTTTGTCTCTACAGGTCCTGCTAAAATGTGTGTTCCCATCTTTCCTGTGAGCCCCCTTTTAGTACTGAAAGGACTTAATAAGGTCTCCTCAGAGACTTCTCTTCTCCATGCTGAACAACCCCAACCCTTTCAGCCCTTCTATTTCCAATTGCCAGGGTCTTCACTTGACTGCCACAACTTTTCAAAAATCGTGGTGAGGGACTTGGCAACTACATCAGCCAGTTTCCTCCAGATGTTGTTTTATCTTGTCAGGTCCCATAGATTTATGTATATTCATGTTCCTTATGTGGTCACAACCATGGTCTTCTCTTAGAGAGGGAGGGACTGTGCTTCTGTAGTCCCCAACTGTAGCTCAAATGCATGGAACAAAATGAACAATTGGAAGTAAAAAAAGAAAAACTGGGGGAGGGGGGTGTTGTTTTTTAATGTTGCCTAAGCTAGAAAAGATAAGATTATTTGAATTCACTAATAGATGCAGTGACCTGAGTTATAAACATTTTTGGGTGATGCTGAGCCAATTAGCTACCTGCTAAATCCAATCAAGAATCCTGCTTACTAAGTGATGGCACGTTGTGGCCTAACAGGAGGAGAAACTAAAGAAAAACTAAAGAAAATGAAGCCTTGGAAATAGTGAACATTGTCAAAAAGTATCTGAAAGTAGAAACAAACTATGAAAAGAGACCTTGAAAAAGGATGGTACATTTGGGATCTCCTGAAAGGTGCTGAAGAAATAATATGTGAGAAGACAGTGGTAGAGAAATATTACTGCCAGCTTGGAAGAAGCTGTAATATGACAGCTTCCAATCACATAGTTCCACAGAAGAAAGATAACTAAATATAGACTGGGAGAGAGAGGAAAATGGGTATGATTTAATCATCTCAACAGAGCTGGCTTTAGCCACATCTGAAGACAAATAGAAGAAAGGTCATCTGAAAGAATGTGAAGCTGCTAAAAAACAAAGGAAAATGGTAAACAACATTTTAACAAAATGAGAAATGGGAATAAGGAGAGGAAGAACTTCCAGTCCTTGTCCTTATTAAATGGGATTTTGTCAAGTTTAATTCTGTAAAACATTCAAACATAACAAACAGTGCACAGAAAGCATAAAAATAAGGGTCAGACTGCTGCAGAAGTTCATAGAGTGAGTCATCAGGCCTGACCCCTAAAATCAATCAGAAGTTGCATGCAGGAGGAAAAGACTTTAAAAGGCTTCAGGAAAGGCACCCTAAAGACTGCCTTGGACTTCTGTAGCCAGGGTTATCATAGAATCATAGAATCATAGAATCACCAGGTTGGAAGAGACCCACCAGATCATTAAGTCCAACCATTCCCACCAATCTCTAAACCATGCCCCTCAGTACCTCATCCACCCGCACCTTAAACACCTCCAGAGAAGGCGAGTCAACCACCTCCCTGGGCAGACCGTTCCATTGCCTAATGATCCTTTCAGTGAAGAATTTTTTCCTTATGTCGAGCCTGAACCTCCCCTGGTGGAGCTTGAGGCCATTCCCTCTTGTCCTGTCCCCTGTCACTTGGGAGAAGAGGCCAGTTCCCTCCTCTCCACAACCTCCTTTCAGGTAGTTGTAGAGAGCAATAAGGTCTCCGCTCAGCCTCCTCTTCTCCAGGCTAAACAACCCCAGCTCTCTTAGTTGCTCCTTGTAAGACTTGTTCTCCAGCCCCTTCACCAGCTTGCAAAGCCAGCAGCCTGTCAAGGACTATGAGAGCATTAAAGGTCTACAGATAAATATTTATGCTATAATCAGTTGTTATGAAGCCATACAAAGTTTCACAGGGCAAATCACATTGGAATGGATGAAAATCACATCAGACTGTGATGCAATTGGCATTAGGTCTTCTTAGGGTAGAAAGCAACACAACCAACCTTCACTGCATTTCAGAACACAGTTCAAATCCAGACAAAACCGGTGGGTTTGTCCTCACAAAGAATAAAGCTAATAGAAGTCATTGTATTACAAATTTTGGTTGTTATGGAGGAAGGACTGAGAGTTCTGTGGAACTGCTCTGAATCCTCATTTGCTTTCAATGCCATTGTATAAGCCTCATTAGCAGATGGAAAAGGAATTAAGAGCTGGAAACCTGCAAGTCTGAGTCTGCACCAAGAGTCATCTGGGACAAGATATCAGCAACATGTATTTCTGCAATTTATGCCCTATTATTTCTAGGTTTTACTTTGAAATGGTGTTTCTAATTTCATAGTCAATAACTGTATTTCTTGCTTTGCTACAAATCAAATTTACTGTTTGCATTTTGAGCATTTTAAAGTGAATTTAGACTAATCTGACCAGTAAGATATCTTATTTTTTTGGGGTGGAAACCAATCGCAATAAAATGTTGCTATAGATATACATTTGCTATTTTGTTTTAAGAAAATAATATTTTTATTATTTATTATATGCTACACTTATGCACATATGAGTGTAGTTTCTTAACTTGCCCTCAAGCAATTCAAATTTACCAATGGATTAAACATAATTTGTATTATCGCTTTCCCAGAGACAGTCATAACAAGTTTATAAACTTGCCTACTGAGCAACACTGAAGACAAAGTTAAGTACATAAGTATCTGCACTTCAAGATTTAGGATGTTTAGATACTACTGTTACTTCAAGTTCAAATATTATTATGAAGTTTTAAAACTCAAGTTGGAGAAGAAGCACCAGCCAAAGAGCCGAAGAAAAACATGCATTAGTAATTCCAACTGAGATAAACAGACTGAATAACCAAGTTTTAATTTTTTTTTTTTTTTCCTGGCAATATGTCTTGTTTTTAATTTTCTAGACTAACCTTAAAAAAAAATACGCCTGTCTGGAGAGAGATACACATGAACCTAAGGGAAAAGAAGAGGTACTCAAAACAGTAGCACAGCATAAAATTTTCAGCCTCTGGAAAGGGATGACCTCATTCTGGTTTTGCCTGAGTTGGCAGGTTCAAAGAAGTGAACAGGTCATGAATCTCTTCCAGAAATTCTTTGTAAAACTCAAATTCACCATTAAGAGGGGTAATGTAATTCCTCTTCCTCGACATTAATATAGTGGATATTTTGGAAGTTTGCAGTGCCCCAAAAATGAAAAGAAACTCTAGTGTAGTTCTCTCATAAAAACATTAGCCACATCGTAGAGGAATATATCACAGTATGCACTGTAAGCAATAAGAAAAATTATCCAATATATTTTTTTTGCAGTAGGGAAAATTATGAACAAGGTAGAGCAAATAAATTCACTCCTGAATGCACAGTCTTATTAAGACACTAATTAGCCAGGACACAAATTTTAATTTCTCTTCTAAGAACAAAAAGAAAAAATCTGCTTTAACTTCAAAAATTAAACTAAAATTAAAAGTATCTAATCTAAGAGCTATTTCCTGGTAAGGATGTCTCTGAAAGTTCATCTTCTGTTCTTCATGTTCTTGTTTTCTGCTCTCCAGCTTGCTAAGTATCCTAAACCCATGAACCTCCATGTAGCAGTCAGCTTTACTGATTATCTCTCCATAGAGTCAATCTTGGCACATTGATCAAAGCCCTAACTTATGTCTAAGTCTGTTTTCCTCATAGCTGTTTCTTCATTTTCAGCAAACAAATTGTATCGCTCTCCTGCTTCCCAATAAAAAAAAACTCTCAGACTAACCAGGACTACCTTTCAAGCAAACTGGGAGAAGGCTATAGCAGACACTCTGTGAAACAGACTTCTTAGCTGTAATTATGCGCATCCTGAACTAATTTGTCTGCCTATATGCATTGATTCCAGCAAAAAGCTATTTCCCCACCAAGCAGGGACGTAGGTTTCTTATTTTGTAAAGAAAACGAGAGGCACAGAGGTTCCAGGCTGCAGTGTGTCTTTGTCTCTCTCCTTGTTGCAGTGAGGCATAGGTACACATGCACACAGAGGTTACATCTCTCCAGTGTTTTAACAGAAAATACTAACAAACAAAACATATTTCCGCAAAATATTTTAGGTTTTCTATTAATAGTTTCTGTCAAATGAAGAAATTCCTGGAATGGTTTATTTTGGGTGTTTGGATTGAGAGTTCTATATTAATCAAGACAATATTTTTGTGGCAGCTCTTTTCTTGGCAGCTCTTTGCAAGTGAAAAAAATTGTTAGAAATTTAGGGAAAAGCTTGTAAGGTTGCAGCTAAAGTCTGTTGCCAAATTTTCAAGCCTAATCCAAAATAATTCCATGAAACTCAGTCATGTTTCTCTAGATTACTGCAGTGTAAGTGAAATTCAGTTTGGTTTCAAATGTCTATGTGATGTTTGCAGCGTACAGGGATGCTTCTGCCATGAAATATCTCTTTCCTTTGCAAAAAGGATTTATGCTTACAGCAAGATAGTGGCTGAGGTGAGGGTAAATGGGCTGTGTATCCTGATCCAAAGTTTGTGTGACAAACTCTCTGTGTGTTTGCATACTAGCTAACAAATTCTGAGGTTCTTTTTTTCCCGAGAATTTTAAGTATCTCATTCAGCATATCCTCACTTCTGATAGTGAAAACTGGTCTTCAGCCACGAGGTGCTGCATGTCATGGAAGAGGTTTACATTACACATATAGTTTCTAGGTTACATGAGCTCAGTAATGACCATGAATCACCTCCTAGTCCATGAAGTACAAAGCATGATGGTTTCCTCCAGAGAAACAGAGAACAACTTATACATAATGTTTTGCCTTGTTAAAATGTTTTTCCCCAAATGAGCAATAAAACAATCTTGAGAGGTGATAGAAATGAGGAAAACGTTGCATTCCCTTTTTGCCTTTGCTTCAGAAATAGCAACTGTGCCAAAGACATGAAGGGATGACAAGTGTTTAAAAGTGGAAAAATTAGCAGATTTAGGTTGCTGTAATTCAAACAGTAACAGAGGAAAATCATAGCTACTGTTTACAGATACAAAAATTATGAATGTGATCGAGTGAATTTTACCTATAATGAACTGTACTGAGAAGCATGATTAGTTAATTGTGTAATGGGACAGAGGTTGTTGCTTCCTATATGCTCCTGAGCAGCAGGATGCCAGGCACCTTGATTCCTTGCAGGAATTTCAGTGTTATCACCAGCTGAGTTGCTTTGTAGAGATGCTGTCCTTTCATCCTAATCTTGCAACAACCTAAGAGTGGGTATGGTGTCACTTCCACTCTCTGTCTGTTAATAGAAGGAGGTGTTATGCCTCAGTTTAAAGTTGGCAGAGCCATGCCCAGACATTTCAGTGCTTAGCCCGGGATGTTTATTTGCCTTCCTGCCACAGCTCCAGCTTCCAACCCTGTTGCTTTTCTTCTGCCAAGTGGATGCTAGTGCCATTAATGCATCCCTGATACGCCCTCACGCATACCAAAGAACACTTTTGCACTGACTTGAATATTGCTGTTATGTCAGGAAGATATCATTAACTCTAATTTCTCCTGGGAGTTCAAGCTACATTTTATAAGCTCTAGGAAAACTGCAAGATCCTCAGCATTTAGAAAAAAAATGTTGTCTTGGACCTATGATGCACGTTTTCATGGAAATTCCTGTTGTACTTTACTGTGTTTCAGTTTTCTTTCGTTACATTTCCAGGCTTAAGAGACTATGAACAAGATTCTACTTTACCTTCAGCAAAAGAAGTCACAGTTCATTAATATAACATTTTTAATAGGTCCATTCTCAGCACATCTCTGGGGTTTTATATTTGCTTTTAAGTGTTTATCAACAAAAAGATATTCCTGTGAGCAGTGATATCCTTGTGGTATCCTCTGTATCACTGGCTTATTGGCTGAGTTCAAGTACAGGCAAAAATATAAAGGTGGAAATATCTCAAAAGTCTTTTTAAGTTTGTTTCTTTACAGTAGCTAAAAAGCAGAAAGTTCTGATAAGTAAAGCTTCCTCAACCATAAAACTTAACAGTCAGATTCCTGTATACTGAGGTTAATTTTTGGTGTGACTCTGAAACAAGTTATTTCAGGTTTGTGGAACTTAATTGGTTCATTGCATGGAAATCAGGAACAAAATAATTCTGGCTTTGTTTTTAAAGGAATGTCAGGTCCTTGACCATAAAACTCTGCAACTACTTAGCATTCATGGTTTGAAAAAATTTAACTGTCCTATCATGGTTTGTTTATGATACACTTCTTCATCATAGCTTGTATTAATATTTAAAGAGATGCTGCTCACTTTAGCAGGTAATCATAAGTTAAATATTCTTTTTTGCCTATGTATCTACAGGAGATATTTGGGACAGCTAGCATTTTTTTCTTAGTAAATCATTGTCTTGGCTATATTGCAGCTTTAATTCTTCAAACGCTGCAAGAAGTTACTAGAAATTGTAACTTTCTAAGAGGCTGGCAGGCAGGAAAGAATTTTTAAGATAAATAACTGTGAAAATAGATGCAAATATCTATTTGGAGCAGAGAACATTATTTAATTTGGTGTTGACTTATTACAGGAAATGGCCTTGGGCTGCACCAGTGGAGATATAGATTGAATATTAGGAAAAATTTCTGCACCAAAAGTATTATCAAGCATTAGAACAGGCTGCCCAGGGAAGTGGTTGAGACACCATTCATGGAGATATTTAAAAGACATGTAATGTGGTGCTTAGGGACATGGTTAAATGGTGAACTGAGCGTTGTTCAGTTTGTGGTTGGATTCAGTGATCTTAAAGGTCTTTTCCAACCTAAATGATTCTATTACTCTACAATATCCCAGTGGACACAGTCTTACCACTACAAAATAATCGAAAAAGATCTCTATCTCTGTAAGTTATCCATTAACCAATAATGTAAGACCAGATAATTCAGGATAACTTAAATATTTCTCATTATTCAGAGGAATTTTAAATAGTCTGAGATTTTCTGTAAAAAACTGAAGCACATACATAGCAGTAAACAGTAGACCATAAACAAGTATAAAGTGGGAACAACACTTGTCAGGGTTGCCTAATACTCCTCTGTCAGTATCAATCCATTCTCAGTCCACTGAAAAAAAAATATAAAATGGTTGGGAGGAATCCCTTCAGTCAGTGTACTCAGACCTTTGAGCAACCATCCTGGAAAGTTTATTTTATGAATTGATTAAGCTCTATCCTCCTTTAGCTGCTACGCATCTTGGTATTAGCTTCTATTTCAGTTCTGGCAATTTTAATTTTCATAACTGGTTTAAAAAAAGATATCGATCAAATGGAACTTGAGTTATGGCTCTTCATGAGATAATACCTAAGATCGTACTTAGACTTTCTGCAGAAAGGAAAACATGTCAGGGAGCAGCAAGAGTAGAGCTGCTGTATGAGGGAGAAGGAGCCACAGCCGCAGGTGGTGCAAGTCCCACATACCTAAGCAGAGCAGGATGCTGATAACAGGATCCATCAGCACTCTCAGACAAAGGAAGGTAATGAATCCAGTCCAGCATTTATCTAGGATATCCAGAGCATCAAGAGATGGGCTACAGACAAAAGTCGAGACAAGTTGACAAGATCGGTCCAAAATCCAGACAAAAAATAGACAGGATCATACATGGATACATACAATATAGCTCATGCAAGCCATAAAGACACAGCATAAAGTCTAAACAGAGCAGAAGATGCATGGAGTGGAAGTTCCAAGGTTAGGTCAGTCAGGGCAATAGCTCATGCAAAGCATAAAGAAGCAGCTCAAATCTAAACAGAGCAGAAGGTGCATTGAGTGAATGTTCCAGGGAGAGGTCAGACAGGATAATTAAGGCCTGCTGGTGGACTCAGACATCGTGGTCTTTAAAAGCAGCACCTCCCCTAATCTGCATGGTTTTGGGAAAAAGAAGCCCTAGAAAGGGAAAGGATGAGCAATCTGAACTTGGGGAAAGAGACAGGAAATAGTGTATCTATCTGCATGAATAGTTCCTTGACCTTGACTTCTTTATAGCCACCTGTTTCTGCAGACATTCAGCAAACAGAATTTTACTGTTCTCCAAATCTGCCATCTATGTCTTTTCAATGGCCAGCAAGATTTCAAGATCCCAACACTTAAATGGTATTACACGTTTCTTTTCTTCCTTTAAATGCCAATGTATTCCAGACTTTGAAGGAGATGGACAAAACTCCAGGGCATTAAAAACAAGGACAAAATAATTGAGTGCAACCATATTAAAAAAATAAGGGATGGGAGGTGTTACTGTGTTTCAATTATTTCCATTTTTCCCCCGGGAAACCAAAAATGTTTCCTGTTCGGGGTAGCAATCTTAAAAATGTTTTGACACCTGTGTAAAAATGTTTTATTAACTTACAGTGATAATCCTTTAAAATGTTAATAAGCAGCCAACATTTATTGATTTGATAAAATTCATTGTATTCAAATGGATGTAATAAAGATTTTATTACAATAATACTGATTTAGGTCTTTTTTGCATAGTCCTGTTTATTCTGCAGTTTCAAAGGGCATCAGTGGAAGAAAAGAAAAGAAAACACATGCAAACACCAGAATGAGATTTCAAGTCAGTTTTTGTGGCACTCTTGCTCTTTCAACAGTCACTTGATCCCTGGTAGAGTTTAATATGCAGAATGTCCCTAAAAGTCTAAAACTGCATTTCTGGATAGAGCTGCCTCTCAGTGCTACAGTCAGTTGATATTGGTATCACCTCTAGCAGTATGATTTCTGAGAGTGTTGCAGCAAATAAAAAGTTGCTTTTTCTTCTCTTCTTTAACAGGAAGGATCACCTGCTGATATTCTGGACTCACTGTAAAGACCACAGGCTAAATGGACTCTCTGGAGAAGGGTAAGGTTGTGTTTCTTTGTGTGTTTCTTCAGACAGAAGGTTGCATCTGCAGATGAAACAAATTGTATTTCTTGTGGCAGCAGTTTGTAAAATCATGACGGCAAGCTTGTAGCCTCAGACAGAAGTTTATTATTTGCATAAGACTATGACTTCCTTGCCCCTAGATAAAACAAAGCTGTGATTCATCAAGATTTTACTTCATTTTTGCACCAGTTTGAATTTTGATTATGCTCAGATACAGCTTGTAAATAAACATACTCGGTTAACAATGATATCCTATTCAAGACCTGCTATATAGCAAGGCATCTATAAATCATTCTATAAAATCAAAATAAATTACAATTTTTAACACCTCAGTCACCTCAGTCTGCCACTTTTTCTTTTAAAGGTTGCAAGCACATTTGATGCCATTTGTATATTCCTAATAAATGCGGGGGCTGGCTTAAGTTCTTACTGTCAAGACATTCTCACCAAAAGTAGTGCAAGGGGAAAATACTGTGACAATATTCTAGTTTGTTGATAATGCAGCAGAAGATACAACAAGACTGTCATGACAAGATGCATATTTGGGGTTTGAATGATTCTGAGATTTACAAACAGAAGAGCATGGCTTGAACAAGGAAGTGGGCTTTCAGCCCCCAGCCAGGGGACATAAATGGCAGCTGCTTGAGTGTGTTTGGAAGAGAAGGGTGCAGAGCAGTGCTAATAAAGTCCTGTCAGGTAATTACTTCTCCAAAGAAAATCTTTTTTTTTCCTTTATTAGCTTATATGGTCTGTGGCTTACATTGGCTTTTTTGATTGATGCCTCAGTTAATCTGTTCATTGGAAGGAGTACTGGGCCTGAAAGGTCGCCAATGGAAGATCAACAACGACAGCCAACAGCCAGGTTAAAAAAGAAAACAAACCAGCAAGTGTGTTTCTTGGGCAGTGCCTGGGAAAAGAGACAAATTCTAATAGATGATCTGCAAAGTACTCCCCATTTCTGCAATTTAAAGCATAAAATAGCAATCAGAAATAAATAAACATCACCAGCAGCACATAAGGATGCCAAATTTCAGATGATAAAGACTTCAGCTGCAGGGTAGAATCATAGAATCATAGAATAACCAGGCTGGAAGAGACCCACCGGATCATCGAGTCCAACCATTCCCATCAAACACTAAACTATGCCCCTTGGCACCTCATCCACCTGTGCCTTAAACACCTCCAGGGAAGGTGACTCAACCACCTCCCTGGGCAGCCTGTTCCAGTGCCCAATGACCCTTTCTGTGAAAAATTTTTTCCTAATGTCCAGCCTAAATCTCCCCTGGTGGATCTTGAGGCCATTTTCTCTTGTCCTGTCCCCTGTCACTTGGGAGAAGAGGCCAGTTCCCTCCTCTCCACAACCTCCTTTCAGGTAGTTGTAGAGAGCAATGAGGTCACCCCTCAGCCTCCTCTTCTCCAGGCTAAACAACCCCAGCTCTTTCAGCCGTTCCTCATAAGGCCTGTTCTCCAGCCCCTTCACCAGCTTCGTTGCTCTTCTCTGGACTCGCTCCAGAGCCTCAACATCCTTCTTGTGGTGAGGGGCCCAGAACCGAACAAAGGATTCAAGGAGCAGTCTCACCAGTGCAGAATACAGAGGGAGAATAACCTCCCTGGACCTGCTGATCATGCCAATTCTGATACAAGCCGAGATGCCATTGGCCTTCTTGGCCACCTGCCACACTGCTGGCTCATGTTCAGTCACTGTGAACCAACACCCCACGTCTTTTTCCTCCAGGCAGCTTTCTAGACAGGCCTATAGTCTGTAGCACTGCATAGGGTTGTTGTACCCCAAGTTCAGGACCCGGTATTTGGCCTTGTTAAACCTCATGCCATTGGACTCAGCCCAGCAGTCCAGCCTGTTCAGATCCCTTTGCAGAGCCTCCCTACCCTCCAGCAGATCAACACTTCCACCCAGCTTATTGTCGTCTGCAAACTTGCTAAGGGCTGCAAACTTGCTAAGGGTAGAAAAGGTTCCCAGAATAGTCTGGCCCTGTTTTGAAATGTCACCTCTTACTCTCTGTCTTTTTCAGCTTCCTCTTGTGATCTGCCAAGCCCAGTAGCATTTCCTCCAGAAGAGTTTTTGATAAATCAAGGAGTTACTCCCAAAGGGAATGAGCCTTCCCTAGGGACCAAAAGGGGCATCTGGTTCAAATCAGATCCTGGCTCAGAGAGGGGGAATATTTTGTCTTTACTGATACTAAAGTTCTGCAGTTTCCATGGAACAGAATGGGGCATAGGATGCCAATTCAATTAAGCAGCACTGTTGTTTCCTCTAACTCCAGTAGGGAAGTTCGCTGTAGCAAGGCAGACACCCTTGGGAGCCACAATTTCCTTGCTATATGACCTTGGGCAAGATTCTTCATATTCTCATACTTCAGTTAACTGGCAAGAGTGTTGAAGTCTTAATTAACATGGCAGAGACATGAAGGTGATTGTAGAAAATGTTTAATTTTGTCATTATTACTTTTGCACTTGGAGTAGCTCATGCATTTCTGCTGCTATTGACCATCTTCCAAAACTGTTTTAGTTTTAAAGAAAATATGGTGACTGTTTGAATAAGCTAGTTTATAAAGTAAGAGTTCTACTACAGCTAATCTAGTCAAGTCTACAGGATTGCTGAAAGACGCAGTCAGGGGTCTAATGTCCTTTATGCTCAAGTGCTACCTCGTGGTTATGCTTTTCTGACTGCTCCATGAGCTGGTAGTGCTCACTACCAGTTCTGGAAAAGGGCAGGAAAAAACATCTTCCCCCATTAAATGAATAATTCTGTTGTAGTTATAGAGCAAGCAGATCTGTCTCCGTCATGCCAGACAAGCTCTGCAGACAGAGGAGCAGCAGGAGCATTTTTGCAGGGAGGTGGGGTGAGAGAGGAAATTGCACCTTCAGCCAGGTAGCAATGAGCTCCCCTTGTCTCATCTCAGACTTATGCATGAAACAGGTATTCCCACAAATTATTTACACTTCAGATAAAGGAGCACAGTGCCAGTAGATTCTTTCTCAGAAACAAGAGGAATCTTCAGAACTTGTGTAGCCTTAAGAATCAGGAACGGTTTTAAAAACTAGCCCATGTATGCCTGCTTCGCATCCTGTTATCCTGGGAGTCTATCTCATGATTTCTTGTGCTTATTTATTTCAGAGATCTTTCCAGAGAGACAAACAGCTGATAAAGAGACTGGAGGAGTTGCACAGGAAAATGTAAGACTAAATTTAAAGTCCCCAATAAATATTTAGACCATTCCTTTATAACCATACCACGGCATCAAGACAGCTTGCACTTTAACTACAGCTGATGAGGGGCAAAGGAGAAGTGAGAAATTCACTTTTTGCTCAATTTTCAATTGTCTATTTTTTTCCAGTGACAATTGGTAAGGAAAAATAAATATAATGTGAAAAGTGCTGCTTTCTCTTTCAAAAAAAAAAAACCAGCTGGGTAGTTTTATCCTCTGATCATTATCCCATTCAATCCTGATGAATCATATTCCAATAAGAGGGAGAGAGCAAAGTAAAGCAAAGAGAAAAGTTTATAGTTTAGTACAAAGCAAAAAGAACCTTTATTTTCCAATTGACTTGATGAAAGAGGAAAGCATAATTTCAAAAGTTGGAATTTTTTTACTTAATCAAAGTTGTTTCATTCAAACCTGGACTTCTTAATATTCTAAAGTCATCTATTAGAAGAGACAAGAAGGAATAATTGCTTCAGCAGTTGTTTTGGTCCAAGGCATATTCATGTTCTGTTACCACCTTTGTAAAGTAACAATTTCCCAGCTAAAGAGAAAAAATTCTTCTTCATCCAAGCTTCCTCCGATTTTATTGTTCCTTGAAATTCAACTTAGCTCCTACAGCTACTGATGAATCAGATTAATAAGTCGACAGTGCACAGGCATACTAACACATGAATCCTTTCCTTCAGCTGTATATTAAAATAGAAGTTATGATTGGTTATCCTGTTTTATTTAAAAATTAGAAATAGTCCCTTCTTGTGATCTGCCTTGGTTTTAGAAGAAGCCTGATGAGACTTTTCTTCTGCTTGTTCTCACCCTTTTTTGGATTCCTCTGAAGCTGGAACTTGTCATGTTTGTTATATAATAATTGAGTAATCTTCTATTTTAACGACCCTTAATCCTTATTTTTAAGCTTGAGCTACTGAGTGCAGTAAAGAAAAAAAAGCAAGCCCTCATTCCAGAGTAGACACTGAGTTGATAAGTTGAAAGGGCTTGTCAGGCAACATTGCAAGGACAATTCTATGCTTCACTTTAAAATAGCAGATGTAGGGGGTATTGCCAAAATGTCAAATACTGTGCATTCGCACTGTTTGAGGGAACAGAAGGCATGTGCCCTTCAGAGATCTGGCCTGTCATCTTCAAAACTGTGTTAGAAATTAAGTTTAATTAAACCCAGAGGATAAATCAAGACATTTAGAATCCCACTAATTCTATCAGGAATCCCTTGGAAGGGCGGATGGTAACAAACACATCCCAAAATTAAATGCTTTTGCCTTTTAGCAGAAAGAATGAAAGAGACGGTTCCTGACCTATATTAATAGTAGTGGAACTTCAGTTTCAACAACAAAAATAGTATGTTATTCAATTATGTGTGCATTAGTTCAGATATACTGGAAGCTGATCAGATGCCGTCCAGTGAACATTAAGGATGTATCTGCTTTATTTCTGGTGTGATTTCTTTCCATGCTGTGCATCCACCTCAGCCCAGATGGTTCTCTACCACTTGTTAGCTGCTTTAAAGTCCTTCCTCTGAACTAGGGAAAACCAGAAGCAGAGCTAATCAGTGTGGTCCTTACTTGGGAAAAGTACCATAAGATTACTGTTCCCATAGGTACTAGCAGAGGCATTTCTCATAGAAAAATGGAACAGGCTGTTGGTCTGTTTCTACAGCAGATTCTCAGCAGGAATATATCAACTACTCAACTGGTGATCTGTCTGTATGCCTTTTCCTACTGTTGTCACGTTCTTTTCTGAGTGCTAATGGCACAGGTTTCTGGAAACCTAGACATTTCTGAGGAAGAATTCATTTGGGACAGAATAGAAGATGGGGCTATTATCCTTAATGAATAAAGCAAGCAGCCATAAATACGGTGACCTTGAACTCCAGTTCATTTGTGTATGAACTATAGAATTTTTAGGCATAAGTGTAATTTTTTTCCCCTTTTTCCTTTTTTTTTAAATTATGCAAGCTCTAAACTTCCAGTGGTAAATCAAAGTAAAAAAAATCGCAAACACAAAAACAACACTCAGCTTATTAGTCTGCACTTTATAATAGAGAATGGGTAAATTTTTCAAAAATATGGGCGATGTTTCTAAATTTTAATCACAGTATGAGACTTACTAGGCTACAAGGGCTGTGGGATCAGCACGTTTACAGTCCTAACATGAAGCAGGACAAATACTGAGATGGATGTGCCCCATGCTGCTCTGGTAAATTATTCTTTGTATTCCAGCTGATCAGGAGCAACAGCATTAACCAGGTCAGCGCTTCCAGCTTCATTGCCTTCCATCAGTGAGGTGGCCCAATGACTCATAAGTATTATACAATAAGAAGCCAGTTTACATGTAATGTGCACAGAGTGACAAAGATAACCCAGGAACAGCCCCATCCTCTCTGCAGCAGGGACAGAAGGACAGATGGAGGCAGTAGCTTCAGTGGGTGCCCCAGGCTTTGCCTCACTCACTCCTTTTGGCACCCATATGATTTTCAGTAGGTCCATGGGCAGCCGAGGGAACCCACACAGAGAAGTGTCTAAAGACACCTGAATTTCACTAAGATATTTGCTGTGGATAAAACAATTCACAGGGTTGCAGTGCTAAATGCATCTAGCAAACACATGTCTTTATATAAAATGTGAGAATGTTTTAATGCAATTTTAGACTGAGATTTTATTTATAAGTTAACTGGAATGCTATAAGCAGGCACATTTTGGAAAAAAAGTCAACATTCATTTATTCATAGTCTCAGCTACTATGACCCAGAATGACTCATGTTTACAAGTATCTGCATGATTCTCTAGGCCACCGATGAGCTTTTATGAAGCTTTTGAAAGGTGCCCCAATTTCCAAATTTTATCCCAAGATTAAATAATTTACCAAGTCACCTCTAACTTCAGACACTAACACTCTAAATTGAGTCAATGCCATTGACATTATAAAAATGCTTTCTTGGACTCATAATATCAAGAAGCATAAGTCAGAGTTTTACAGCCTTTGCCCACCCAGGATGGGTCAAAACTTCGTTTTATTTTTAAAAGCCTATTAATTATTCATATTAATGTACTAAGCATTCATTTGTTGTATCAAACTTCAAAATCAGGGTAAGTTTAGCAGATGCTCAGATAAACATCTGTAGCTCTTGTCAAAATAATAAAAACAAAATTTATTTTCTTGGAAGGTCAGCCTAAATGTCATCTTCCGCCTGCTTTATTCTCAAGATAGGATTTCTTTAGAGAAATGATTCATGTGAAACCGCTTAGTGTCATAAATTCTAAATCCCAAAGCTACCAAGAGCATCTCCAGGCTGAATGTCATACCTGGCTCTCATACAGATTTTCTTATTTGTCTCATGCTTTAGAAAGAGCTCTGCAATTTTTACCTTTAATATTAAAACAAACAAATAAACCTTCTAGCAATACTTTAAAAACATTAGGGCAAGTGCTCCTTTGAAAAACAAGCAGTTATACTATGCTGTGCTTAAAAATATTGTGTTTATAGAAAATAATACAATGTGCAAAAAGAACAGCTTGGGTAAGGCTATTTATACAAAAACCATTTTATTCCTGCAGCGCAACAGTTTACGTTAGTCATAAAACTAAAGCAATTTACTTCTCAGTTGCAGACACCTAACACTGATTATCAAGTCCACCATCACCCTGCAGCAGGCAGGTAGAAACAGCCACAGAAACAATACTTTTTAATTGTACAACCAGACTTTCAAGATTTCAAGGCAAGAATTCCTGTGGTCTCAGCATCACATCTACATTGCACTCTGCCACTGAGTGCACAGAAAACAAGTTAGCTTGGCTACAAGTAGTCTAGCCATAGTAACTCAAAGCTTGACATGGGCTAATTTCTCCTGCCAAGAATCTGAATACCGCCTGAGGAACAAAACAAGCTGTGTCAGTTCAAATAATTTATCTAAACTACATTGGATGTTTTGAGAATCCAGACAACCAGAGTAGCTCCAGACAAGTGAACCTTTACATAGGACTGTCACAAATACCTGGATGCTGGCGAGACCTTTTCACTTTCATTCTTCATTTCACTGTTTATTTCTCCCAACCTGACTGTGATATTAAAGCCTGTTTGATTTACAGGATTTTGTAAATGTTTTTGCATGTAAGATATTTTACAACAATTCAGATTATACCAATGGGGCAGTATAAGAGGGCAATATTTTCTTATTTTCCTTATTTAAGTCATCAGCTTAACAGGGAAGAAGGAAGTATAGTACCAAGCCCATAAGGGACCATGATCTGATCAGAGGTTTGCAAGCATTCTTGCTGTACAAGTAATAAAATAATTTCTGAATTTCTCTGAAAGTTTGGAAATGCTGACAGTTAGTTATTTTGTATAAAGGATAAAAGTCTTAGAAAGCCAAATTGACCAGACTCAGTTATTTTAGTATCATTAGTAAATGAAAGAAAGCATCCATGGATCCATTACTAATCCTGGCATAGTTCAGTGCTGCAGCATTCCTATTGCAGTTCACAACTCCCATTCACGCACTCAAACTATAAATCCAATTTCTGTCATAGCTTATAAACCAAAGTATTTCTGGCAGTTTCCTATTTCCTTTTGGAGAGAGCTTACCAAAAGGAAATGCAGTTTCAAAGCCATCTTTGTCCAAGGTACAGAATATATTCTTGGGGAAAACCTTCATAATTCATTTTGAGCAATCTTTTTAAATACATGCTCCCAGCAATAGCTCACACCATGATGGTAGCAAAACTGTCAATGATTTCTGGCATTCTGGCATGATGACTGAACTAAATCAGTTCCAACACAGAAAAGGACTCCAATAACTATTTACATTAAACAGTAATGCATAAATGAGGACATTTTGTGCAAATGTCTTATAAGCGTAGAAATTTACAACATTAAGTGTTGTCAGTTGGGACAACAATTAATGAAATAAGCAGAGAAAACAGAAATAAAGATATATGCTAATACAGAGTAAGAGCCAAATAGAAGCTTTTTATTGACTTCATTACTTAGCTTATTGCAACCTACTAACCACCTTCTCAACTGCTATATATCAAGAACGCAGATTACAGTCAGGAGACGGAGTAAGAATTGGAACTGGATTTTAAGGCTAGATAGTGGTATGCTCCCTTGTTTCGCACCTTCTGTATTTAAAAGGCAATGTTTTCTTTGGCTTTAATATCAAATAACCAAAAATTAGCCACCTGGATTAGAATGCAAACATCACGTGCATCAGTGCTAGTATTTATTTTGCAGAAAAAGAGAGACATCAAAGTGAAAAGTGATAAGAAGTACAAATCTGACTTTACAGTGCTGTGGCATACTTACTGCACACCCTTCACAATTGTCACTGTGGAAAACAGCCAACACAAAGCATCCTCAGAGTATAATTCAGCAGTGGCTTTATACAGCTGCCCACTTCTGGCATGGTAGGTTGAGGCAGCTTACCCAAGTAGCTGGCTGAAGTTCAGTTCTATGGGCTCTAGGTGATAAGCTATCATCCACTGGTATTATTCCAGCTCAGTGGGAACAACTTTGGCTGGAATTTCTGCTCCACTCTGCCCACAAATGCATCCTAAATCATTATCGGATTATCTATTCTTAATGACCAATCTGTTGACCTGAGCAGGCAGCATATAATTTGTCTGTAAATTCCGAGCCCATCTGTGTGACTGTTAACAAGAGCTCTTCAGATTTTTCCAGTCTTTTCCTGAGCTGTTCCGTAAAAAAGATATAATGATTACAGAGAAGTGGAATTTAAGACAAATAGGTTATCTTACTGCTTCTGCGAAGTAGAGTCAATTTGGAGAAACTGAAGTGTGAAGGGTTCACCTGCCATGTATAGAAATGATATTTTTATCTGGCATGTAAAATATAGTGCATGCTTGTAAATGGAGAAAAAAAATATTTATAGTTATATTAACATGGGGTGGTAATATCTAGTGGTTGGACAGTCATTTATCTTTTAAAAGTTCTTATTCTAATGGCATCTTTTAATGGATATAGCTTCCTAAGCATATCAGAACAGGCAAATCCACATAAAATCATATAAGCAATTTGTGCCTTCTTGGAGACATGGAATTGGCACTGCATCTTGAATTCAAGAAAACAATCATAAAACTGATAATGGTTGACCATCTATTTGTCTTTTCCTTTTCTTGCACTGATCAAGGTCAGGCCGTGTTGCAACTCAGAACACCATGGATTTTGACAAATTCGACATTTGATTTGTGATATTTTCATAATATTGGCTGGACATATTGGCTTGGGGAAACAACTTTTTTTTTAACTGTGGTGCCACTAATTATAAGTTGAAATAAAAGGATTGTTGTTGATACAGTGTCAGTTTAAGTAAGCTGGATCCAAACCAAATATCTGAGATCGAAAAATAGATAGGAACTAAATAGTATAGCTGATTTCATAGAAGCACTTAGCCTGTTAAGATCCATACTCCCCCAAATCATTATAGAATTTCACCTCTTGTGCATACTGCAGATCACTCTCTGTGAGGCCAGAAACACCAAAGACAGAGATTAGTTCTAGCATCGATTTGGAAACACTGGTTCCTTAATTCTAGCTGTAATTATTTAATGGCTTTTTTTTTTTTTTGCATAGGATATTCTTGGTTTGGTCTCTGAGATGTCAGTGCATATCATAGTAGTAATGCATTCAGCGTCCTGGAATATGAAGTTTAGCATAAAAAGTATAGCCCTATAGTAGCTGCTTTAATTAACTTGGAGAAGACAAGTCTACAAGGCCCCCAGTGTTAAATAGCTTACCTCCCAAAGCACGTCTGCTTATACATTTTTGTTTTGATGGTGATTTATGGCTGTGATTTTTGCACAGTAAAGTAACAGCAATACTGCCCTAGGACATATGTTATGAGACTTAAAATAAACAAGGCTGTCCACAAGCTGTATTCCATTGTGTTACTCCACAGATGCAACTTCTATAGCAAGATAAGATACATACATGACATACTTACTTAGCTACCTCACCCCTCTCAGGCTGCCACTTGTTTCCATTCTGACACTCATTTTACTGCCTTCAAATGTGGGAGATAATCAGCATCCGGGATAGAAAAGGATCAAGAAAAAGAAAGAGCAGAAATTTCCAAGACAGATGTAAATGTTTTGGTCAGCAATTGTAAATGTTTTCCCTTTATTATTAGTTTTAAATGGATACAGCTTAAATTAGCTACCGCGTAGGATGCACAGTGTACATCCCTTTTCACAGTGTACAAATACAGATTTCAAACAGAGATACTTTATTATTATGCATTTTAAAAGTCAGTAGGAATGCATTTGACTGATCTCACACAGTCCTCTTCCTAGCTTGAGACACAGAACCTTAGCCCAGCAATACTAGCAGGTAGGTACAAGTAATACTGAGAATATTCAAAGTTATAAAATAAGTGAACTGATATTTAATTCTGTTGCATCTTTGGATGAGCTTGCAATTAACTTTGATTAACTTCATAAAAGCATTACAATTCTGGCTAATGCTGACAAAACTATCACTGCCCTTCACGGAATGAGAACTCATCTAGTGATATTAAACAAGATATCCTGAAAAGACGCCATCAGTATGTAATATTTGGAGTAAATGCGCAAAACACCATGTATTTATTAATTAACATGATGTTTCACTTCCTTACAACATTCACTAGTTATGATATGTAATATTGACTGGAATATTATACACTTCCCTGTCACAGAATCTCAGAATCAGTAGGTTGGGAAAGACCTCCAGGATCATTGAGTTAAACTATTCCTATCAACCACTAAACCATAACCCTGAGCACCTCATCCACCCATCCTTTAAACACCTCCAGGGAAGGTGACTCAACCACCTCCCTGGGCAGCCTGTTCCAGTGCCCAATGATCCTTTCTGTGAAAAAATTTTTTCTGATGTCAAACCTGAACCTCCCCTGGCGGAGCTTGAGGCCATTCCCTCTTGTCCTGTCCCCTGTCACTTGGGAGAAGAAGACAGCTCCCTCCTCTCCACAACCTCCTTTCAGGTAGTTGTAGAGAGCAATGAGGTCTCCCCTCAGCTTCCCTTTCTCAAGGCTAAACAACCCCAGCTCT
Organism: Phaenicophaeus curvirostris; assembly: GCF_032191515.1. Taxonomy (NCBI): domain Eukaryota; kingdom Metazoa; phylum Chordata; class Aves; order Cuculiformes; family Cuculidae; genus Phaenicophaeus; species Phaenicophaeus curvirostris. The sequence continues at coordinate 195,598,052 of NC_091392.1, forward strand.
CTCAGCCGCTCCTCATAAGGCCTGTTCTCCAGCCCTTTCACCAGCTTTGTTGCTCTTCTCTGGACTCGCTCCAGAGCCTCAACATCCTTCTTGTGGTGAGGGGCACAGAACTGAACACAGGATTTGAGGTGCAGTCTCACCAGTCCTGAGTACAGAGGGAGAATAACCTCCCTGGACCTGCTGGTCACGCCGTTTCTGATACAAGCCAAGATGCCATTGGCCTTCTTGGCCACCTGGGCACCCTTCTGGCTCATGTTCAGTTGGCTGTCGACCAACACCCCCAGGTCCTTCTCCTCCAGGCAACTTTCTTCACAGAAGGATCACTGCGATACACTGCTATAAATCAAGGGCACTGGTGAAGTGGTAAGTGGAAGAAAATCACAGCAGGTGCAGAACAGAGCAGAGCAGTAGGTCTAAGACTAAAGAAAGCTTTCCTTGTCCAGAGAAGGGAAGCAATTATCTTCAGCACTCTGTAGACAGACAGAGCACTGTTATTCATACAGACTTTTCTCAGTGTTGGTAAGGCTCCTTTCCAGTTCCCAAGAGATTAAGAGTCATTGCTTAGTAGAGATGTGCCTACTGAAACTGTTTTATTTATAAAAGTAATGCTTCTCAACTGGAAACAGCAGAAAGAATTAGGTAGCTAAAATACACTCAGTATAATAGAAAACAGCTGTTACATGAAGTAGACATATTACAAGATCCAGCTGGAAGATCAGGGGACACCACCTACATTCAGCATTGCCAAGTTCATATAGTTTCATGTATTATCTTAAACTAAACAATTATCCAGTTATCCGTATCATGTTTAACTTTCTAAAACTTATAATTTGGCATATAATATTAATTATAACAATAATAATGCCCTTGTGTGTTCATAATACGGGGATGAAATAACAACAATGAAGGAAAATACCAAAATACACTGTTCTGTGTTTTTTGTCTTGTTGCTGGACTCCCTCACTGCAAGGGAGAGAAATTCAGTGAATGCATTCCAAGTGTCCAAGCTCCACAGTCCTGGCTACTTTCAGTACGTAGTTGTTAGTTTGTTCTTCCTCTAGACATTGCTCTCAAATATGACTATGTATACTTTCTAAAGAGAAGCTCTCTTTTTCTTACATGAAGACGGCTGTTTCTGTCTGGTGCCACTGATTTTAATTAGGATTTTGGTAGGGCATAGACTTCATTATTGCTTTTGGCTAAAAAAGAAAATCTCAAATATCAGTATGAACCATGATTCAGACATGCACTTTTAATTATCATTTAATTATTCTGAACAAATGAAAACAATGTAGGAAGGTTGTTTATGCTTTTCCTTTTCCACTGGGCAGCTTTCCAGCCACACTTCCCCAAGCCTATAGCATTGCATGGGGTTGCTGAGATCAAAGCGCAGAACCTGCCCCTTGGCCTTGTTAAATCTCATACAATTGGCCACAGCCCATTGATTCAAACTGTCAGGGTCCCTCTGCAGAGCCCTCCTGCCCTTGAGCAGATCGACACTCCTGCCCAATTTCGTGTGATCTGCCAACTTACTGAGGAAGCACTCAATCCCCTCACCCAGCTCATTGATAGAGATATTAAACAGGACTGGCCCCTGCACTGAGCCCTGGGGAACGCCACTTGTGACTGGCTTCCTACTGGATTAAACTCCATTCACCACAATTCTCTGGACTCAGCCACCCACACATTTTTTTTACCCAGCAGAGAGTCCATCTGTTTAAGCCACAAGTTGACAGCTTCTCTAGGAGAAAGCTGTGGGAAATGGTGTCTTCCATCTATAGATACCTTTACAAACCTGAAAGTAAAAGGAAAGTTGTAAACTCCATTTCTTTTACTCACCATTCATTGCAAGCCAGTAATACTTCAGAGACTATGTTTTACCTATCTCGGAGGGAAAAGAAAACCCCTTTCCCAACTCCCCTGCCCCCATTAGTTCCCTTTTGATCTAACTGCTACCATTTAGGCTCTGTCCTAAGTACAGTCACTCCTGGGATCCCTTAGTCCTCTGAAGAAAGGTGACAGCTCTGGGGGTGCTGAGGTATTCCATGTAAAACCCCAACAACAACAGAAACACAACTAGCAATAGGAACTGTGGCTACAAGAGGAGGAAATGGGAAACTCTGTCATGACTGTCCTTTGTCACATCCACATAGTTCTTGAATAATTTCTCAAAGAACAACACCCACCACCCACTGAGAGGAGTCTACGTATCTCAAATGGTAAAATCAACCTCCATAAGAGGTACTCTGACTTTCAAGAGAGCATGTGCTGAACTTCAGAACTAAAACCAGCATTCAGTCTGCATACAGATAATCAATACCTGCTCAGTTTTTCTCGTTAAATTAAACATATTAATAACTAATTATTTAATTCAAAAAAATCATTCTCAGGGTGCAGTTTGGGCTGGGGAAATGCTCAGAGAAATGAGGTTAAGAAAACTAATTATTTTTTCTTTTTATGACATATTGAAATAGTCTAGCATTGCACCAGGGGCTGACTCCACTGTAGTTAACTTAAGACCATGTCAAAAAGTGGTTTTAAATTCTGCCAAGATATTTAAAAAATTAGTGACATCCAACTCTCTTTCTACCATATTTAGCAAGAGATCAGTTTTAACTATATTTTGTTCCTGGTTTAAAAGTTATATTATTTTGATTTTACCTCTGGATGACAATTCAGGTAGTAGAAGATTGCCAAATCCAAGCATTTAAAAATACATCTATTAGTCAGCTCCAAAGAACGCAATTGAAAAAAAGCAATTAAAAAAGGCAGGTTTTCACATTTAAATATCTAAGCTACTTTGAACATGTTTCTGAGATATGATCTATAAAAATGAGGTACAGTCTTTTCTTTTTGAGGGAAAAATACATTAGAATTCCAACTTTTACACTAAGCAAAAAGATATATGTTTAATCAAATTCAAAAGCTGAAAAAATGTTAATATCAAATTCCATACAGACATTTCATGACCAACCATTTCTGCCATCACAGATCATTTAAGTCTAAATATATTTAGCCCACATACCTATCCATTTGAGGCAGAGTAGTAATTACATCTGAGTCTCTCAACATCTCACAACAAGTCTAGGAAGAGAAGTCTGGCTTTGCTTGCTCCATGATAATAATTTCTTCACCAGAGCACTTTTTCACATTATACAGTTGTTTTGTTTTCAGCCCCACAGCACTGATTGAGTCAGACCTTGTTTACAGTTTATTCATCAGCTGTTGAAACCAGGGCACAGGAATAACTGCTCAGCCAAATCTGAAGAAGTATATCAGTCAGAACTGGATCCCAGGGATATTGCCTTTCATACATACACTTTATCATCAAATCAAGCATCCTTCTTGCAATAAGAGGCAATAGAAAGAATCCAAAGAAAGATATGCTCTACTAACATAACATACCTGCGCATGAATAATACGTCTTAATAAACAAGATTATTTCCAACTGAAGACACAGTTATTATTACTGTGCATAGAAATAACTGTGACAAAATTGAGGATATTTAGGGAGATAAGTGGATATCTAACAGACATTGCCTCTAGTCCTACATCCTATACAAGTCTAGAAAGGCATGCTGTCTGCTTGGTACTTCAAATATTTCTCCCAAAACAACAGGAATTCTGAAACTTGTCTGACATTGAGAAGTTCTTTGAAAGCTGTGTACAAGGAAGACCAAGTTCAGTTTTGGAGTATTTCCATGAAATTAATGTACTCATCTGGGAGATGGGAAATACATACTATAAATCAGGCAGTGCATTTTTATGGACTTGGATTTTCCCATATCTCAGACGACTGTTCTGATCTCCAGATTAACAGCTTTGTCCATGGTATTATTATTTAAATTGAATTCAGGCAAAGAGAAAAAACATGTCTATTGAAACTATTATTTCAGGAAAGATCCTGGTTCCAGGCTGCAAATATTTCTGACTCGTTGCCTTAGAATCATAGAATCATCTAACGGATGAGGCTGGAAGGGGCCTTAAAGATCATCTAGTTCCAACCCTGCTGCCATGGGTAGGGACATCCCACGAGATCAGGATGCCCAAGGCCCCATCCAACCTCATCTTGAACATTTCCAGGGAGAGGGCATCCACAGCTTCCCTGGACACCCTGTTCCATTGTCTCACCATCCTCATAGTGAGGATTTCTTCATAGTGAGGAATTTCTTCCTAATATCTAGTCTAAATCTTTCCCCCTCCAATTTAAAGCCATTCCCCCCGTCTTATTGCTACATGACATTGTAAAAAGTCCTTCCCCAGCTTTCTTGTAGGCCGCCTTTATGTACTTGAAGGCCGCTATAAGGTCTCCCTGGAGCCTTCTCTTCTCTAGCCTGAACAAGCCTATCTCTCTCAGCCTGTCCTCAGAGCAGAGATGCTCCAGCCCATCGATCATTTTGTGGCCCTCCTCTGAACCAGTTCCATATCTTTCTTATGTTGAACACAGTACTCCAGATGGGGTCTCACAAGAGAGGAATAGAGAGGCAGAATTACATCCCTCCACCTGCTGGCCACACTTCTTTTGATGCAGCGGAGGATACAGTTGGTCTTCTGGGCTGCGAGCGCACATTGGCTGCTCATGTCGAGCTTCTCATCAACCAGAACCCCCAAGTCCTTCTCTGCAAGGCAACTTTCAATCATGACATCCCCCATCCTGTACTGAAACCACGAATTGCCCCGACACAGGTGTAGGACCTTGTACTTGGCACTGTTGAACCTCATGAGGTTCTCACAGCCCCACTTCTCCAGCTTGTCCAGGTCCCTCTGGCTGGTATCCTGTCCTTCTGGTGTGGCAACTACACCATTCAACTTGGTGTCATCTGCAAACCTGCTGAGGGTGCTCTCGATCTCACTGTCTGTATCGTCAATGAAAATATTAAACAGCACTTGTCCCAGTACAGACCCCTGAGGGACACCGCTTATCATGGGTCTCCATGTGGACATCAAGCTGTTGACCACTACTCTCTGAATGTGACCATCCAATCTATTCCTTATCTACCAAACAGTCCACTTATCAAATCCATATTGCTCCAATTCAGAGAGAAGAATGTTGTGGAGGACTGTGTCAATGGCTCTACAGAAGTCCAGATAGATTACATCAATCCTCTTTCATTACCTTTACCCTCAAAAATGAGAAAAAAAGATCTCAACAGACCTTACCCCATTCTTTAGCAACAGCAAGATACTAAATTCTAGTGATGACAAGGGAAAATGGCTGTTCTGAGAATTCCACTCAGGCAGATACTGAAGTTTAAGTTAAACAATGCTAACAGTGACAATAACATCAGTCACAGACATCTGGAAGGGTTTGATTTCATCTTCACATAATTTTTTAATGCAATGATTTTTCTGAGGATCAAACTTGAAAGCAATACTTCAAAGGCAAAAGCCACAAAACTAGTTTCATTTAAGCAGTCACTTTTCAAGAGCAATCTACCAAATTTATGAGTAACAGAGCTCCCAAAACACACCTACAAACTCTGAAATCCTTTCACATTGACTTCAGTTACTCAAACACACGAAGGGGTAAAAGTAGGGATGGCCTCAAACAGCTGTGCAATGCAGAAAGGTAGGGGAATATTGATTTACATTAGCCCCTGCTGACACACAATCTAGTGCATGTCTGCACTATTAATGTATGTTTTCTTCTGCTCAGAGAGACTGTAGCATCACAAATCAACTATTAGCATTGCACCTTGAAGAAAAGAGTTAAGGCTGAAGAAAAAATGTACTTGCATGAAGATTTTTAGGCTTGTGTGATTCTTGATTCAAACTTGAATATCCATCCTCTTACTCTAAATCATCAAGCACACCATCAAATGATGAAGAAAAACAAAACAACAAATTAAAAATGAATAAACGACTGCAGCAATATTTTATGTTCTAGAAACTCAAATCTCAGTAGAACACCAGAGAGCCCTGAAGCATTTTCTTCTGTTCTGAAACATTTCTTGTCACTGAAATAACAAATCTACCTGGGAAAATGTGTTTCAGGACAGTACAGGAGATAGTGATTGGGTTGCCCTGAAGAAATACAAAGAAATGATAAGTACTTACGTAGGAATGTGGAGTAATTGAAATAAATGCTTTTTCTTTACAAAACAGATAGCCCATTGATAAGGAAATATGTCTAGATTACTCTTGACTGATGAGCCAATAAAGAAATTAAAGGAAGAGCACAAAAGTTCTGAGTTTTTAAAGAGAAAGGAATACAGCACTTTTAGCTAGTGAAAAAGCATGAGTTCATAGAATCATGAAATCCTTTGGAAAAAAAGAAGATAAATCAATAATAATAATATAATCCAATGAGCCATTAAGTCTAATATTAGAAAAAAGTACGGCAATTATATAAGGAAACTTCAAAAAAAAATTGGGAAATTTATATCTAAAAGAGATCTTGCTGCAGTCAACAGCAGTTTCTATGGGACGAAAGTTTTGTTCAAATAAAATCAAATAGTAGAATGCTATCATCCAAATCACGGATAAGTGGCCAGTGACCCTGGTCATATAAAAAAGAAAAAAATAAAAGAGAAATGCAGCACAAACTGAACAAGCTTGGAGAGGAACTAAGAACAGAAAAGTGAACCCAGAGGAAAGAGAACAGAACAACCTCACAGAATCACAGAATCACTAGGTTGGAAAATACCTCCAGGATAATCAAGTCCAACCATTCCTATCAATCACTAAACCATGCCCCTCAGCACCTCATCCACCCATCTTTTAAATACCTCCAGGAAAGGTGACTCAACCACTTCTCTGGGCAGCCTGTGCCAGTGCCCAGTGACCCTTTCTGTGAAAAAGTTTCTTCTTATGTCCAGCCTGAACCTCCCCTGGTGGAGCTTGAGGCCGTTTGCCCTTGTTCTGTCCCCTGTCACTTGGGAGAAGAGGCCAACTCCCTCCTCTCTACAACCTCTTCTCAGGTAGTTGTAGAGAGCAATGAGGTCTCCCCTCAGCCTCCTCTTCTCCAGGCTAAACAACCCCACCTCTCTCAGCTGCTCCTCATAAGACTTGTTCTCCAGCCCCTTCACCAGCTTTGTTGCTCTTCTCTGGACTCGCTCCAGAGCCTCAACATCCTTCTTGTGGTGAGGGGCACAGAACTGAACACAGGATTTGAGGTGCGGTCTCACCAGTCCTGAGTACAGAGGGAGAATAACCTCCCTGGACCTGCTGTTCACGCCGTTTCTGATACAAGCCAAGATGCCATTGGCCTTCTTGGCCACCTGGGCACACTGCTGGCTCATGTTCAGACAGATGACTGAACATGATGTAGATCCTCACAAACGATGCCTTTACACATACGCGTGCATTGCTCTCAGCAAAATTCACAGGACAACTCTCCTCTTAATACTCTGCTACGTTGGGAAAAATACAATATTCAGTCAACTATCCCAATTTAGATATATAACTCAGTAGAGCAAATTTCTTCAAGGCAATTGAAGTACACAGGAACAAGTGCTAAAAACAACTACAAAACAAAGAAATGCTTATCCACAGCCGATCTCATCTGAGACCGAAAAAGCACTACTACTAATAGTAAAACATCCTCAACAGTGATATTCACCTGCTCCAAAAAATCAGTAGCACTCAAATTCTTCCTGCATCTAAGCTACTCATCCCTTCTGGGCTGCAGAGTGAGGTACACAGGATAGAACACAGCAAAAATAGAAATACTGCCCAATTTCACCAAAGCTGAATCTCCAAATGAGGATTTAACAGTGTTCAACACTGAAGGAAGGAATAAATCTTTATGTTAAGGGAATGAATTAGCTTAAGCAATAATAAGAATAATAAGATTAATAAGAACAATAAGAATCAAATCTTGGCCAGCTTGCAGTTAGAGAGAATGTGATTGTAACAGTTTAGCTTGTTTACTTTTTGAAACAAGGAACAAATCAAGTATTGAAAAGACAGTCCCCCAGCAGGACCAAAGGACATACCTGAGCTCACCAAGAGGACACAATGAGGAAAGAGATAAGATAGAGACCATCACAGGCTTCAAAGACACAAAGAAACTGTGATGTCCATACAAGAATGAGCATGCTAGTAAGTTCCCAGAAAAACAATGGACACATAACATGTTTCTAGGAATCTATATGAATATGTATGTTTAACCAGTCTTTCCCAGAATCTATAAGAATACGTATGTTTAACCAGTATAAAAGTCATGTAATCAGTCTCAATAGTTGGACATATTAGATGGATTACCCCATGTGTACCCCAGCACTGTTTATTTAAAGGATACCTGCTTAATAATCAAATTGGTATTGATTATTTAGTTTGGCTTTTCATGGCACCAACACTAACACATTTCTATGCTTTCTGTGAAGCTGCTTTCTGGGGACAACAGCATGCAGCAGAGGTTCTCCACACTACATCCCTGTTTAAGAGCTCAGTTGCTAGTCTGGTCTAACAGCCCTGGCTCAGGGACAGTCTTATTGACAGACTGCTTCCTCACAGAATGTGAAACTCGGTCTGAAAATAGAACACAGGAGTCAATCACACTGTAACTAACAGAGAAAATTCCATCTATGCCCCAAAACACATGAAGACAGTTGGGGCTGATTAAAAAAAAAAAAAAGGTTAAAGGGGACACACATTATATCCAATGGAGAAAAATGCTACAGAAATAGTTGTCGACTTCAACTAAATTCTTTATCTGAAAAAAACCCAAGCAACATCTCAGGGATTTTTCTATCACATTGTTTCAGTGTGTGTTTTGTCTATTATTTCTAAGAATTAAAGCCTGCTCTTTCCTGCATGCCAATACTAGCAAATAAGATATGCATCTAGATGACTTGGCTCTTTCTAAATCTATTGACAACGGGGATTCAACACTGCAGACATCCCGATTCCTCTTTCTCTCTCTCATCTTCTAAAGAGAGCTTGTGAGCTAATTGATACCAGCTCTAGGAAGCAGAGACCAAAACCTTCTGGTTTCACTGTGGTGTTTGTACATTCATTTGCAGGAAACGCCTCATGATACCATGAAGATGTCTGTAAGAGCTTTAAGAGTAAAATGTAACAGTGCACTTGAAGTTGATTGTTTAGGAGGAATATCATTAACTCTGACCTGAGAATGCCTTAAATGAGGCAGAACTAGGTTTCCCATACGGTGCTGTATTGAATTATAGAATCATCAAATCACTAGTTTGAAAAAGACCTTTGAGATCATCAAGTCCAGCCATACCTGACCACTAGTAAACCATGTCCCTGAGTACATCATCTACCCATCTTTTAGGGATGTTGATACAATCACCTTCCTGGGCAGCCTGTTTCAGTGCCCAATGACCCTTTCCATGGAGAAATTTTTCCAGATATTTAATCTGAACCTCCCTTGGTTCAACTTGAAGTCATTTCCACTCATCCTGTGATCTATCACTTGGGAGAAGAGACCAACACCTACAACCTCCTTTGAAGTAGTTTTAGACAGTGATAAGGTCTCCCCTCAGCCTTCTTTTCTCTAGGCTAAAGAGAAAATCATCTATGAACCATCAGTGCTAGGGAGGGGCTCTTTATCAGGGATTGCAGTAACAGGATGAGGAGTAACAGCTTTAAGCTGAAAGAAGGAAGATTTGGATTAGGTATTAAGAAGATTAGATCAGATATTAGGTATAATTTCATTACTGTGTGAGTGATGAGGCACTGGAACAGGTTGCTGAGAGAAATTGTGGATGCCCCATACCTGGAAGCGTTCAACACCAGGCTGGATGAGGCTATGAGCAACCTGATCTAGTGGGAGGTGTCCCTGCCCATGGTAGGGAGGCGTGGAACAGGATGATCTTTAAGGCCTCTTCCAACCAAACCATTCTATGATTCTAAAGTCAATTATTGTTCTACAGCCTTAATATTCACTGAAGAGCTGAAAGGCTTAGTTAAGTAGAAGCATCTTGTATTTGGTGTTTGAAATGAAGAAGAGCCATCAACCAAAGTTGTTCTAACCACACCATTACAGACTGTGCTGATAGAGAGTCAGGATCAATAAAAAGTATTTAAACAGACACACAGTGAGGAACAGGACCAGGTAGAGCATTTATTCTGCTGTTACCCAGGATAACCAATAAAGAGATTTCTGCATCAACAGTGATCAGTTTGCTGGCCAAGTGCAGTTCATATTTATACCAGATTTATGCCAGTCAAAGAAGGTAATATGACTCATATTTCAAAGCAATATTCACAACCTCCACATTGGAACTGGTTCTGATCAATTTTTCATAGCTGCATCTCCCACTGTAGCTGATGGAAACTTTATCTGTGTGATTGTACCAATGTAACCAATTATAAAATGAGACTTCCAACCCAAGATGTCATTGGATTATTTTGGCAGTGCTTAGTTGACAGACTGTGGTACTCCTAGACATTCTGTGTATTTGAACAGACCTATTAAACGAAACAAAAAGGATATCACAGTAAATCCCACGATAAAGAGGCTATTAAAACTCTATTTCAGCAGCAAGAAGCAGTGTGACTTCATACAGATTCCTTGTATTCTACTAATTTAGAACATTAGTAGGCAAATCAGATTAAGGCAGAGTGAGTCCTCAGATGAACACGTAAGAACTGAATTTCACTATGTTCCCATCAAATCTCTGTATCTGGATCTAGATCTCCAGAAAGAGTCTTTACATCATAATAAACATGAGAAGAGGTATGAAAGAGAAAGCTTTGGCCCTGAATGAGTCACATATCTTTGACGAAAAATTTAATCTGGCCTCTTGTATGCAGAAGCAGAATTAATTTTAGGTTCTTTTTCAGCTGTCCTCAAAGAAAGTACAACATAGGATCAAAATTTATTTTTAGATTACCTGCAATAAGAATGTTTTAGTTACAGCCATTCTCAGCAGAAAAAGCTTATTGTGGAGGCTTGAATGTCTTCTATCAGACCTCTCAGCAGATTTTATTTCCACACTTGTAGAGATGCATATTCTATCACAGACAGAGAGCTCCTCAGCTACAATTCCAGCTCCTTCTGCTTTCCCTACTGATTTGAAAGAAGACAATTCCCCCCATGACCCAAGCATTTGTCCTAAACTCAGGTACAGCGACCATGATCAATACGTTTGGATCTCCGCTTCCCTTGACCCTCCTCCACGTTCCTTTATTCAAGCCAAAACAGTGAATAGCCCATTTTTCACAGCCAGGAACAAGAAGACCCTGCCTAGGTCCAAGGTGTCAGCCACACCAGTGGTGACAAGGTAGCTCTGTTCTTTAACAATACAAGAGACAGAACATCAGCTATGGGAACTAGAGACCTAAGCAGATTTGAACTGGTTAACAAAGTTCGTGTTTGAAAAGACACCATGTTGAGACTAGGACCGACCTGAGGATCTCCATTCTCCATTCTGCACCACAAAGTTTGGAATGCAAGGTGCCTCAGACTGCTGGCAGTGGGAATCACTTGTGCACTCGCCAGTCAAGCATGATTTCAATGACAATGCTGTTTCTCTTTCATAATATTGAGTAGGACAAGGCAGTATTATAGCACTTCACCAAAGTACTGCACTGCAGATAAATTTTGTCCCAGTTTAACATTCTGCTAGCTATCTGTTTTTCCAAAACCATAACTTTCTGAATTGTTGAACTATGAAATTTCACAATCAGGAGATTAACAACTTGTGACTGCATTTCCAGAAATAATAAAATTAATGAAAGCAAAATGAAGCATTTAATTTCTTTTCAAGGGAGGGAGAGGAGGCTGGTTTTGGCTTTGTTTTTGTTTTGGTTTTTTTTTTCTAACAGTTGTGCAGGGCAAAAACTTCAGTTAGATGGAAAACAATCATTGAAATGTCTGGATTATCTGAAAGTCAGGAATGTAAACATCAGCATACTCATTTTATTCCAATAGTTTGTAGTAGACTGATATACTGAAAAAAACCCAAAAAAACCACAAAAACCCCCAGCTATTTTTCCCCTCAGCCTGGTACAAAATAAATTAGTTAACTTTACAATGCTGTGCATGGAATTTAATATGCTACTGAGGCAGCAGGTACCTACAAATGAACCAGATGTTGTCAGATCATGAAGATGCTTGCGCAATATACTTTTGCACGGGTCTCACTTAAGTGTTAACAGTTGGACAGAACATCTGGTGCTGGGAATTCATCAGCTATTTTTCACCATCATGCTTTCTAGCAGACTGGTCTAGGGGTGACTGTGAATGCTGATCAGTTTTCCCTAGATTCCAGGAAAATCACAACATCCATATGGAATATAAAGAAGGGAGAGAAATAAGGCAGGGCCATGAACAACTTAAAAAGAAAACAAACAGAAGAATTGTTGGGTGCTGGGAAGAACCAGTTAAAAACATAAATCGATACCATGTATTTTAACATCAGATACCCTGAAGTGATATAAGAATATGCAAACTCACAGTATTAGCTGCATTTAGCAAATTAAAGCTCCACAAACAGCAGTGCAGAAACATCTACATTATAGCAGACTTGGGATATGGTTGTATTTTACCTCTGCAAAACCTTTACTACTGCAGTCTATTCTGGCAGCCTTGTAATTGGTGTCTTAGCAAAAAGGCCAGCACAACTTGCACCTCTACAAAATATGGATAAATAAGGTTTGTGCCTAGGAAAAGATATGTTGACACAAACCCCTGAATCAAAACTATAATTCCCAGACAGAAATTCTGGCCTTGCTGTCCCTCATTTAATTATATGGCTTTGCACAAAACCAAATTCCCTGCAGATCTTTACAACTTCCCCTTCATCCTCTTCCCTTTCCTATTTTCTTCTCTACTACAGTTCAACAGACGTACAGATTTTTCAAAAAGCTACATTCTAGAAACAGGTTTTTTTCTTACCTGTTGTCCATTCAGCCACAGAACTATGACTTCTCACTGTTTCATCACTTCTACATCTCAAGCCCTCTTATCCTTTTACTGCAGAAAACTTACAGAATGTAGAGACTCTAATAGTTACTTTTCCCTGAAATAGAATAGTTCCTGAAAGCCAACTGCCTACAAACCATTGCTTCAACCTGTGCCATATTTTCAAAAAGCAACTTCAACAGATAAAATTGTGGATACTTGAGATAGGACTGACTTTCAAGTTATTAACTGTGCTAAAACACAGGTCCAGTTTTCTATGACCCAGACTTCCTGCTTGCATTTTAAAGTAGTCATAATCCCATTTTTTTGATAACTTCATGTTCCTGGATCATAAATTTGATTTAGAGCAGTTCTGCTCTGAACACCTCACTTCCCACATTTTTTTTCTGAAGGCCTTTTCCAAGAGTTTACCTAGGAGTTTGCCACTTCCTTTTAGCATTTAAAAAAACACGTATTATTATTCAGCTGCAGACCTAATGAATTCCTAGTGCTTCCAAATATGGTGATTTTTCAATGCAGGAAAAAGATATTCTTTGGACATGTGTGATGCTCTCTGCTAACCAGTCTTGCATTTATTCCAGTAGCTGAAAGAGACTACAAGAAAGCTGGGGAGGGACTTTTTACAAAGGCTCGTAGTGATAGAATGAGGGGCAATGGGTATACACTGGAAAGGGGCAGATTTAGGCAAGACAGAAGGAAGAATTTCTTCACCATGATAGTGGTGAGGCACTGGAACAAGCTTCTCAGGGAAGTTGAGGCTGCCCCATCCCCGGAGGTGCTCAAGGCCAGGTTGGATGGGGCCTTGGGCCACCTGATCTATTGGGAGGTGTCCTTGTCCATGGCAGGAGGGTTGGAACTAGATGATGTTTAAGGTCACTTCCAATCAAAATTATTCTGTGATTCTATGATTCTATGATTTATTACAATTGTTTTATAAACAGACTTTTTGCAGTCCCAGCACCTAGTGGAACTGCTTCCTTTAATTCCCTTAATTTTTTGCATTATTAGTTCAATAATGTTGGAAGCCAGGATATAATTTTCTGGTCAATCTGTGCCAGTGCTTGGTCACCCTCACATAAAAATTGGTTTCCTGATGTTCGGTTTTTGCTTATAACTCTTTGTCTAGCCACTGGGCACCACCAAAAAGAGCCTGGCTCTGTTTACTTTGTACCCTTTCTTCAGGTATTTGTAGACATTGATATAATCCCCCTGAGCCTTCTCTAGGTCAAACAGTTCCAGCTCTCTCAATCTTTTCTCATAGGAGAGATGCTCCAGTCCCTTAATCAACTTCTTGGCCCTTTTCTGAACTCTCACTAGTATGTCCACATCTTTCTTGTACTAAGGAACCCAGAAGTGGACACAATACTTCAGCTGTTGCCTCACCAGTGCTGAGTAAAGGGTAATTATCACATCCCTCGACCTTCTGGCAATACTTAGTATAATGCAGCCCAGGATACCATTAGCCTTCTTTCCGCAAGGGTACATTGCTGACTGTTGTCCTTGGCATTGTTTAGATTTCAAGTCCAGTTGAACATTCATAAATAGTTTAATTTTCAGTTTAGCTTTACAGTCCTTGGTATGCCTGTAGCACAGATCTCCACAGGTCCTCCATCAGCTCAGAGACAGCTGATTCTGTCCTCAATATTTAGCTTTTGGAATGCTTTAGCTAGTTGACTTTCTACTGCATTTCCAGGGCTTGCATCATTTCTAGACATATCTGCTTTATGAGAGCAAATTCTTCTATTTTATTAGACTTGGATGACTTGGCTTAGCCATCAAGAAATACCTTTATACCAAGCTACTTACTTGTGCAACAGTGATGAACTAAGAAAATAAGCTATTTTTACATATTTTTATGTTAGCTGGGACATCCTGACCTCTGACCAAATGGCCCTCTGTCAAAGTTTTCTTACTATTACAGAAAATAATTTTGTAACTGTGTTTTTCAGTCTGCCTAGACTTTTTGCATTTATTGTTCTAATAAGGTATTGAACTAATTTCTTTTGTTCTCCTCTTTATGGCAATAAAAATATAATGGTCTTTGTATTGTATGTAGTTCTTCCATTATTTGTTGCACATTATTATAGCTGGGTACTAGCTCACAGCTTATGTTATTGCAATGTATTTTATTTCTAGCACCTTCCTGGTTACCCTCCTGACCAGAAAGAAAAGCTAAATTGTCTTCTTTTAAATCATGTAGAATAAGAAATTGCGAATAAGCTAGGTGACAACATGTTATTTGATACTACTGGTAGTTTATATGTGTCTGAACCCATTTGAACTCTAAGGATGAAGACAAAGGCAGTTTCCTGGCTTATAGTAAGCACCTTTCCAACAGCCATTTACCATGTTCTTCATACTTCTAAATTTGGATTGTATCTCCTCTGGGACAATAGTTTACATGTCTGGTATGTAAAGTCACTTAAATTTCCACATGGCAACCCGGAAGGGATGTGGATTAACTGAAGAAAGTTCAGGGAAGAGGGTTAGTAAAAAGACAACCAACATTTACTAGAAGAAAGAAAAGCATTGAGTTGTTTCTTTAGAAAGGAGAAACTAGGCAAATGTGTATTGACTTAAAATAAAATAATAAATAATAAATAATAAAGGGAATAAGCTCTTCTCTGTGCCTACTATGAGCAAAGCCAGTATTAATACTTTAAATTACAGATGTAGAGATTTTGTTCAACATTGGAAAAGAAAAGCTTCCTAGCAATAAGGAAAATGTCGCATAGAAATAAGTTGTCAATCAAAGTTGATGGAACCTCAACCACAGAAAATTTTAAGGATTTTAAGGATTTGTTGGATATGCATCTTTCAGAAATTCAAGCAATTTCATGTACATTTACTTAATATATACTTTCATACGTACCTTTTCTTCATCTGTGCTTCTTTGCAACCTTATTTTCTGTGATAAAGTCCACCTTTTGTAGACTTCAGAAAGGTTTTTCAGGCAGCCCTATCCACTTAGACACTTAGAAATCTGTCTATGACTTTTGATGTACTTCCAACTTTAACGTTTTCAGATAATATAAAAAAGTATTTCAGTTGAAGATTTGATGTTTGATATAAAAAGTCATGGATTTTTCTATGGCTCTGAATTGCAATTGCAGCCTCTCTAATATATGCCTTTTTTTTATTCTCTAGACATCTCCATTGATTGGGTGGAAAGAGATAGCTATGGAGTTGCAGCTAATGACTCTATTCTGCTACACAGATACCAAATCTAGGAGGGGTTCTTGTGATAAGCAGATTTTAGCACTCTTAAATAGTATCAAGTCACAGAATTTTGATTGTGCCCATTTTATTCCTTACGCTTATCTTACTTGCCAGATTTTTTGCTACACGAGGTTCAGATATATGTCTGCTGGAAGTCTTCTGAGGGAGAATACTGACAGAAAATTAAATAACTGTTTATGGACTTTTCTGATATGAAAATCCCAAGCTGCCAACATCCATCTGAATTAGTTCTTGGAAAAGAGCAAGGCTGCAATAATGTTATTTTTAACTAGTTCACTCTGTGACCGATTACATTAATAAAATGGTCTGCTCTGGACCCTTGAATGATGACTGTAGAGTACAATCAGCCACCAGCTCTATCAGCATAAGTCATACTTTATTTTTGCTGAAGGGAAGAAGAATGCTACATCACAGAAGAGTAAGTATTCTGCAGTACCTTACATAGTGTATTAAAAAGTTTCAGTCCATATACAATTTAAAAATTGTCCTAATGTTCAGCCTCTCTCTTCGACACTGGAAGTGATCTGCATTTCTCTGCTCCTCCTGGTATAGTGGAAGAACAGTGGAAGTTTACCTATTTAAGCTCCATTTTTTTCCCAGACCTGAAAAGATCTGAGAAACTTAGAAGAATCAAAGTTATTGAAAATCTAAGAAAAGAGTGGTAATACAATTTTTCAATACTAAACTGCGAGCTCAGAACAAATATTTAAGTATCCTCTGTAAGTATCCACAAGATACCCAGCTGAAAGTACAGAATATGAAATGCAAATAATTTAAGACTTATTGTAGACTCTGCTTCTAGAAAATGCACCAATTAGTCAAGGATTGATTTTCCAGGGCAAGTATCTCTACAGAAGACGTTCCCTGAATGATCAATATATTATTGCTTACTCAGTGAGTGATGAAACTTGCCTGCCTTACAGAGCATTATCGGCTCACCCGGAAACACATCTTTCCAGTTCTTTAATATGGAGAAGGAACATGAGCAGGGGACATTTGTGACACAAATGCAGTCCACAGTGGCATTACCATTATCACATTATCCCTAGTGGCTGGATTATTCAATATGTCACAGCATAAGTGACTGAAAAAAATAATTCAGCCTATGCTCTTTTCTAATAGCACACTCTTCCCTTTTCCTAGCACATTTCCCTGATGTTTGACATTGTAATAATGAAATCCAGTTGAAGGGTAGAGCCCTTGCTTAGTAATTCTCTCCCCTCAAAAGCCATGTAAATTTATGTCACCTGCCCTTAAAAAGGAGATTGTGCCCTCACTGTGGGTAGTCTCTTCCTATTTTTCATTCATGAGTGAATTAATTAGACTGCCAAAAAATCAGCTATACCAGATCAACTCAAAGTTCCTTGTAGTCCATAATTTTCTCTCCAACACCTATATACAGAAGAGACTAATGACATGACAAACACATAGTAGTATTTCTTCAGACTGCACTCTCTGGAGGAAATGAATACTGGTTTAAGAAAACACTGAGCCAAAGTTGCTCAATGTGTTTTTGTTACATGACCTAAAAATCACCTGCAAAGGGTAGATTCTATGTGGAATAACGAAAGCCTCTAGTGAAGAATTATATAGCCTCAGACTTAATTCAAGATTCAGTGTTGTAATTTATATTGTAGTGGCTATCACTTGAAATACTTAAATTTCAGATTCTATTTCCCATTTCACCTATCTCTACCACTACCACTTGCTACTATGGCTCTTAATAGATTTTAGTGTGCTCTGAATTAGGCCTAGGAAAATATTCAAGTCCTAACTTTTAGAAATTCCTGCTTAGAGTAAACCAAGAGTCAATTAAAAGTCTTTACAATCAGATTCCCCTTCTCCTCTTGAAAAAGTTTCTATTCCTCTTCTTTTTTCCCCAAATGTCTACCTAAAACTAGTGACTTTGTTTCAGGAATATTTTCAATTTCAAGTAGACAAAAACAATTTTGTAAAAAAAATGAAATTTGAAAAATTATTATTTCATCAAAGAAACTCTTGCAAAAATTGTGTATTTTTTTCTTTTGAAAGAAAATAATCTTAATATTTTAAAATAAATTTTCCTCTTCCCATTTAGCTTTCTTCCTGCTTTGAACAATACAAAAAGGAAAAAAAAATGTTGTTTGCCACACGTAAAATGACAAATATTGTTAAAATATTGTTAATAAAAGACATATACACAAATATAACAATTGTTAAAGATAATAAATGTTCTGTTTATTAAAACTGTGGCTCATGTGATTTTAAAATCCTTATTTAATTAACATTGATCTAACATTCTCATTTTACAGGCATGCCTCATCATACTTTTGATTTTCTTCTTTATTTTGATTTGTCTGATTCATCTCTGCCTTTTGTAAAGGCTATCTGCTTTAGATGGCTATGCTCCGCAGCAAACTAGAACCTAAGATTATCTCAGGTAGGTTAAATGACGCAGCAGTTTAATATTTTCTGTAATTTCAGTATAAAGATTCCTTCATGCTAAAAACAGTTCTTAGATTTTGGAGCATCTCTGCAGTGCCGAAACCCGGGAGCCAGGAAGGAGCTCCGGGAATCGGGAAGTCGCTTGGAATCGGGTGAACGGCGGCCGGTGCGGCTGGACCAGCCCGGCAGGGAGGACGCTCCCGGACCTGCAAGGAGGATGGAAGCCTTTGTGAAGGTTGTATCACAATTATATAAGACAGATTGTAAGCCTAAAGATCTTATTCTCACAATTGCGAGGCTTTTAGAGCTTGGGGTCATTGACCAGCCGGTGGATACTCTCCACCCTGAGGTGCGGGATAAATGCACCAAAGCGTTAGCCGAGGAGGCGATGTCCTCAGGTTGTGGGAAAAGCCTTAAGTCGTGCGGGAAAGTCGTACAGGCCCTGCAGGAGGCCACGCGGGAGCAGGAGACCTGGAGGGCGGCAAGGGACTGTTTGCCGGCCACCCCGGTATTGGGGGTCGGGGCGGCCACGCAGACTCTGCACCCCCCACGTGGTGATGATTATGCAGAGTCTAAATGTTCGCAAGAGAGTGATACGTCCCCTCAATCCCCAAACCCCGACCCGCTTACGGAGGGACAGAAACGAGCGGAATCCTTCTGGGGTGGGTTGGCCGAGGAGGCCGGGGGCGCCACTGGAAAAGCAGAGCCCGAGGAAATCTCGGAGAGACCAGCACCTCATGCGCCCCAAGATGGCGCCGAGCGGGAAAGGGAAAGGCGGGTGAGAATGTTCCCGGCGGGAACAGGGAGGAAGCGCTAGAATTGAACAGCGCGTGCGAGCGTGAGGGGGAGGAGAACGTGAAAGAGAAGGGTGGTGCGCGCGAGGGGCGGAGAGCCAGTCAGCGTCCGTCTGCTCCGAGCAGCAGGCGGGGCGAGCCGGGGGGAGGGAGCGGCCCCGCCCGCAAGGGAGGTGGGCGGGGCTGGGGCCCAACAAAAGGAGATCGGGGCCCGGAAGTGACCGGTCAGTCGAGTTCTGACTCCGGCTCAGACACTGGTCGGGGCGGGTGGTCCACAACCGACTCGAGCTCAGAGGAGGAGGAAGTGGGGGTGCATAGAGTTAAAAGCTGACATATCCCCACTCGAATTAAAGAAAAGCCGAGAGGGGGACAAGTCCCTCTCACGGATTGGAGGAAAATAAAGATAGCATGTGCCGATTGGGCCCTATCAGCCACGCTAGCATTCCCGGTCCGGGTGACAGACGGGGGACAGAGGGTCCACTCACCAATAAACCCTAAGGATATACAAGCGATTGTTAAAGCAACTGCGGATAAAGGGTTTAATTCTGCCATGGTCTTCATTCTCATAGACAGTGGTTTTGGTGGAGATGATGTGCTCCCCTTTGATATAAAACAAGCTTGTAGATTGATATTCGACGGGGCAGGGATGATTGTGTTTAAACAAGAATGGGAGGACAACTGCGTAAAGCAGCTGACCCAAGTAGCTGTGGCAGATCACCCACTGCATGGCTCCAGCCTGCAGCGGCTCGTGGGAACAGACCCAACAATGATTACCCCTCAGGCGCAAGCCCAGGGCCTGCGGGCCCATGAAGTCATGGCAACTACCCGTGCAGCCAGAGAAGCCATTCGCACAGCTTCTAGAATTATTGCCAAGCCATCATCATGGTCCACAATCAAACAAAATGAAAGTGAGAGTTTCACACAATTCTTGGACCGTCTCCAGGCAGCAGTCGACTCTTTGAGCCTGCCCGCGGAAGCAAAAGGCCCGGTTGTAGCAGAATGCTTGCGTCAGCAGTGTAACTCGGCAACCAAAGAAATTCTGCGGTCGTTGCCGGTGGGGTCAAGTATCGCAGACATGATCAAGCATGTCGCGAAGGAAGAGCATCTAGCTGCAATCCAGATGGCCGTTAGCACTGCAATAGCCAATGTGATGGCATGCTCTAAATGTGGCCATGAGGGTCACGTTGTAACAAACTGCCCTCGGTTTAATGACTTGCCAACAGCATTCCCCCTGCGCCAAAATTGACCCAGGGGACCGTGTTGAGCCTGTGGGAAGCAAGGAATGCAGATCTAAAACTCAGGGAAACGGGAGGGGGAGAGGGCACCTGGGCCGTGCACGGCCCTCTCCCACTTGGGACACCAGGCGGCCCAACTATGCCAACCCCGAATGGGGCGAGGCGCCCCCGAACCTGCTGCACCCCCAAGAAGCAACCAACTTTATGGCTCAACCAGTGGTCCAGTCGAATCTGCCCTTATCTCAGGGACAGCAAGGACCACCCTCTGGGGGCGAGACCCCAGGGTGGCCCTGGCAGTGAAGTGTGATAACCCACCAGTGGTGTGGGGAACTTGTTCCCTTTATAATACCTTAAATGGCACCACCATTAGTGTCCCCTTTTTGATTGATACTGGAGCAGATGTTACAGTTATTCCCGAGACGAGTTGGCCGCCACGTTGGAAATTGGAAGACACCCCTATGGGGGGTGGAGTTGGGGGATTAACTCGAGCTCGGAAGAGCACTCAACCAATAGCAATAACGCTTCACACTGAAAAGGGGCCGGAGAAAACTATTACCCTCTTCCCATATGTTATGTCGGGAGTCCCATCCCTGCTGGGAAAGGACGCTCTAGCCCTGTTAAAAGCCAGAGTGACAAATTTACCATAAGGGCCACTGCCGCATACCCACTTCCACCAATTAAACTGAAGTGGAAATCATCTGACCCAGTATGGGTCGAGCAGTGGCCCCTGTCGAAGCCTCGAATGGATGCTCTTCTTGAGACCAACGATCTTCACAGACGCATCCTCAGCGACCTCAACTGCAACAGCAGTATGGCAGTCGGAAGGAGAATGGCACTGCGTTAAAATGACCGATCGTGCGCTTTCAGTCCAGCAACTAGAAGTGATGGCCGTAGTACTAGCGTGCGGACTGTTCCCAATGGAACACCTCAACATAGTGACTGACTCGATGTTCATGGCGAAGCTTTCTTAGCCATGTCGGGGCCTGGCGTGTCAACATCCACAGCAGCTTTAATGTTAGAAGAAGCACTTTTTTCCCGAAAGGGTACCGTATCAGTCATCCACATCAATAGCCATAACCCAATCAAAGGGTTCTTCCAAACCGGTAATGACAAAGCAGATGCTGCAGCAAAAGGACTGTGGACGCTAAGAGATGCCCGTCAGCTGCATGAGTCTCTCCATATTGGAGCTAAAGCGCTAGCAAAGAGGTGCGAGATTTCAGTTACTGACGCGAAACACATAGTAGCCACGTGTCCCCACTGTCAGAAAGCGCCATTGTGGTCCAGTGGAGTCAACCCCAGAGGCCTTAAGGCCTCCGAGGTGTGGCAGATGGATTTCACGCTCTGTCAGTTGCTGAAACCTCGAGCATGGCTAGCAGTAACCGTAGACACATATAGCGGAATCATTGTAGCTACGCAACACCTTAAGACCGACTCCAAAGCGACCATCCAACATTGGCTGACGGCTATGGCATGGCTTGGTGTCCCTAATCAGATCAAAACGGACAATGGTCCGAACTTTGTCTCCAAATCAGTCCAGGCATTTGCTTGGAAGTGGGGTATCACCTTAATACACGGCATCCCGTATAATAGCACAGGACAAGCCATAGTCGAACGAGCAAATCAAACGCTGAAATCTAAATTAGAGGTATTAGCAAAAACGGAAGGTTTTGTCAATGCCGTTCCCCTGGGAGATCAAGCACGCCTGCTAGCGACTGCTCTGCTAGCACTAAATAAGTTCCCTCAGGGGGAAGAGGTGAATAGCCCCACCCAAAAACATTGGGCCACCCGAGCGTTAGAGGAAGGCCCGTTGGTCACAATTAGAAATGAGCTGGGAGAATGGGAACAAGGGTGGAGGCTAGTCCTGACAGGGCGAGGGTACGCTGCTATCAAGAAAGATGGTAAAATTAAGTGGTGCTCACTTAAGTCTATTAAACCGGACTTACAGGATAAAGCTAACGAAAACTGTGAGTTTTTGTCCACAGGATCAGATTGTCAGATGCCCTTGTAACCTGTACGCCCCGGTGGCAGGAGAAGACAAGTCGACAAGCATCCTGTCTGCACCTGAGAGTTCCACACCGGCGGAATCCAAACAACAGCGACGCAGCCTCTATGGGGAGGGGCTGCTATGCGTTTGTGTAATTTTGATTTTAGGGCTGATTGTAATAATCATATTGGTATTGGTCTTTAGACCCTGTATATTGAGTAAGCTTGTGTCGTTTGTTAAGAGCTGGCCAGCGAAGGTTAACAGTATGTTTGTAGAACACCAGCAGCTGCTTTAAGAAGGTATTTGGTTAGCATTACACCCAGTTACATTCAAGTTACCATTTACCCAAGTGTGCCTTATGTTACTATGAAACTGTTGTTTGCACTTTTTAGATTTTATATTTTAAATTTAGACTTTTGATGTTATATTTGAAGATTTTTATATTTGTTAATTTATTTAAATTTGGTAAGATTATATATTGTTAAGATTTTATATTTGTTAAGATTTTTATATTTTATATTTTTTTGGTTATTTCATTAAGCATAGGGAGGGGGGAAATGTGGGTAGCTAAGGCCCGGCGGTCGGAAGATCTCACGATGTACGGAAAGGTAGGACCCCCTCCGGATAGCCAATTGTGTATTAGTTCATGATGTAAGCGGACGGAAGTGACGTCGTAAGCCCAGGCTATATAAGGCTGTGTTACGTATCAATAAACACCATTTGCCATCCACCACATTGGTGTTTGTGAGCTCATGGACCGAGCGGCCTGGAGTTGGTCGCCGTGCCGTTCCTGAACCAGGTCGCCACGCCTCCGAAGGCAACGCCTCCGAAGGCAACAAGCAGCATACTCTGAAGGTATTAAAACTGAGTCATCCAGTTTTGCGTGTTAGCTAGTGGATAGACAGTGAAAGCAACTAAGGAGGTAGTAACATGGAATAGTGTCTATTTAGTACAACTGGACTGTTGTTAACTTGCTAGGCATATTTCCTTGATGTAAAAAATATTAGATACAATGGAGACAGTATAAATACTCATTCATTTTCAGATGTTGGTTTATGATGTCTAAAGACCTTTGACTAGTGACGTACTTCAGATAGGCAGCGGCATAAACTACTGATTTACTTAGACTGCCAACAGATAAATTGGGAAAAAACCCTCCAGTTCCCCTCTTTGTAAAATTCACAAGAGAAACCCTAGTGCAGATTTTTGAATACTTTGGGCTGAGAGCTGGCAATCAAACCAAGTGATGAGGTGGTTTCAGCAAAGTTATTTTAATCTTCTTTGGACGTTTTCTGTTGCTTCCTCTCCTAGCGTGACTCCTCTTAGATGGCTTCAGTTAACATACTGGGATTTTAGACTTTGAGGAAAGAATGATGAAAGGGAAATTAATAAGGAAATTTTAATTTTTGTTGGTTAAGAAAGTTCTGGCAAATGCTGAAGAAAAAGTATACTAGGAGGTAACTTAAATCTTTCTTTTCGCATTGATTAGATGAGAGTAAAACATACAACAAACAAACAACTTCATATGTTACATTATTTCTAAAAAAACAAACAGAAATTGTAAAAAGGCCTTTGAATTACACAGGAACCCATGGCAATTTAAAAAACAAACAAAGTCTCCACTGAAATCAGTGTTTTTTAAGGGCAAGGACATATGTAGTATGTTTAACTAGAGCTATAGAGAATAGCTTTAGAATTTGAACCTGCTTAGCTTTCCAATCCTGGAATACCCAAGGGTTCCATTAGCTGTAGGGTGATATTTCCAGAGGAAAAAAAAAAAACAAACAAAAACCAACCTTACATTTTTAGGGCTCCAGAGAGGAAATAAAGGGCACATGCCTTTGCAAAACTTCAGTAAAGCTATTTTGATTAGAGGAAGGTTTCTTTTTAAGGAAGCTATTAACTACAGGAGTTTAAAAGTGTTATTTTAAGATACAGGAGCAAAGCAGTTGCACTTCAGTGAGCATTAGCAAATTATTTTTGCTTTTAAAGGGGTACAGATGAGTTAATTGGCTTTCTGCAAAAATATAGGAGAATTTGCTGACAGACCCAAGTATTATTTTGAAGAGCAGATAAGGAAATACACATGCATACACACAGTTTGCAGAAGTACTGTCAGCTAAACCAACAAGCATTGCAAATTGTATGTTCACAAGGTGTCTAAAGTCCTGTAAAATCACTACACAAACTTTAGAGGAGGAAAAGACAGCCTGATGGCAGACACTTGCTCATGTAATGGGTACATTGGAGGCAGAATTGAGAATGGTTTCTTCTGACCAACTTCAAGAGCAATGTAAAGAAAAAACCAACTACTTCATGCATTTTTTACAGATTTGCAATTTTGCAGCAGATGCCTGGGGTGAAGGCTTCTGAGCTCCAGTGACTATAAAGCTTTTCCTGTTAGCCTGATACTTTGTGACATAAGAGCTAGTAAGTTTGTCTGTGCTGTTTTCAGTCACAGTCCACATCAATCCTAGAACCATCATGTAAAAGGACCCCAGCACAAAATAGCTCTAACAGCAGCTGTGCAAAACCTACTGAGTGGACAGTGAATGTGCAGAATGTCTGGTGACTTTCAGCACATGCAAGATTTCTGCACCAGACTCCAAAAGCCCTGTAAGCCTCACTGACAGCATTGTCCTCCTCACCAGTTTGCTGTTGCAGATGGAGATTCACCCAGATATATATGCACTAAGGATATGATGCCTGCTTCTTTTGCCACATTGAGAGGGAAAAAGGGCAATGTCAATGATGGATTACCTTTTCACCAAGAACAGAGAGACCAAGAGAGCATCCTTGGCATTCTAGTAACAGAAAAAGCACACAGCAAATCACAGGCTGACACTCAAGTCCAATAAGCATCTGTGTCATGGTTTTATCTATGCTTGTCATCAGTTCTTCTCTCTGCCCTTCTATAAGCTCACTGCTTTCATACTGGCACTGGTTTTGTACTCACTCTGTCTGATGCCTTTAGTCAAATGTGTAGTAGAAATGTTTTGAAATCTTTCCCTTACATCCGTTTTAAGCCCAGGAAGAGATGGCCAGGCCTCAGGATTCCTGCTTCAAATTATACAGCTTATTTCAAAAAAGCCAGCACTAAAGTCCTGGACTTGCCCTTCAGCGACAGAAATTGCTGCAGAAAGGACTACACCCATTTCAAACTGACTGAAAACAGATCTCAGATACTTTGTCTCTCATGAAGAAAATGATCGTCATTTATTGTCTCTTAGCACTGTTGAGTCAATGGGCATAGTTGAACACTGGAGGTGCATAAGGACATATGATGGCACTTGATCAGTATTACAGAAATGTAATCCAAGCATCTGATACCAAGGTAGGCTTAAAAAAATTTCTAAACAAAAATATATATTCATCAGTTACCTGGATGATGGAACAGAGTATCTCCTCAGCAGATTTGCCCATGATACAAAACTGAGAGGAGTGGCTGATACACCAGAAAGCTGTGCTGCCATTCAGCGAGACCTGGATAGACTGGGGGGTTGGGCGAAGAAGAACCTAGTGAAGTTCAACAAAGGCAGATGCAGGGTTCTGCACCTTGGGATGAAGGGTCCCTTTCACCAATAGAGGTTCGGCATTGACCAGCTGGAAAGCAGCCATGCAGAGAAGAACTTGGGAGTCATCGTAGAAAACCAGTTGAGCCAAAATTGTGCCCTCATGGCCAAGAAGGCAAATGGTATCCTGGGGTGACATGATCCTACTTTAATTTCAGAAACTCACAGGACATCGGGAAAGGACTTAACAGTTCCCCTTCTTTTTCCCTCTCCTGCTCTTTTTTCTTGGTTTTGACTGAACCTTCTCCACCTCCTTCTCCTTTGCCTTCTCATTCTCATTCTTGTTCTCCTCCTTCTCCTTAACCTTCTCTTTCTCCTTCTTCTTCCTTCTGGAAATTCACATTTTGGCAGCACAGAAATTCCAGAGACATTTTATTGCAAGCGTTGAATCATTTCAGGGGATGAAAAAGTGAAATTGGGGGTTGTTTATTTTGCAATCTTGAGAGAAGTTATGAAGTTCTCAGGTGGAGCTTCATGCTGGGACCATCAAGGACAAACTTCTAGAAGCCTCCGAAGCGTCTGAGTTGTTTGGTGGGACTGTAGTTATCGGAGAAGACCAAGAAGACCGTTTTGCTTCCCTCGTTTCCATCCAGCCCTCAAGACTCGTCCCATTAACTAGTTTAAGAAGAGGTGGAAGAAGCCATAGAAGAAGACACATGGAGGGTTTCGCTTCCTCTCTGAGCTGATCTTGGCTTCGCTGTCACTCCAGAAGCTGATCTCGTATCTCCTTATCTCCTCTAGAGCCCCTTTAGGGCCTTCTAGAACCCCAAGGAACCATCTAGAGCCTCCTGGACGCCTTTAGGGTCTTCTAGGACCCTTCTAGGACCCCAAAGAACCCTCAAGAGCCCCTTGGGACCCCTTTAGGGCCTTCTAGGACCCTTCTAGAACCACCAGGAATCCTCTAGATCCACCTGGGACCCCTTTAGGGCCTTCTTGAACCATGTAGCTTCGTGTAGGACCCGGCTCTTTGAGGAATCCTCTCTCATCTCAGTCTCCTACGACACTTCTATGACTTTAATCTTCTAAGACCAAACTCTTGACTCTCCTGACTCTACTACGACCCAACTCCTATCACTCTACGTGAGCTTCAATCTTCTAGAATCCAACTTTTCTACGACCTTACCTTGACCTCACTCTTCCAGGACCCCAACTCTTCTCCGACCCAACTCTACATCGACCAAACCCTTCTACTCCCCGACTCTCCCAGCATACAACTGTAGGAAAATTCTAGGAAACTTCTAGGACACGATCCCACTTGAATTTCAGAAACTCACAGGACTTTGCAGTTCTCCTGCTTTTTCCTTCTCCTCCTCTTTTTTCTTGGTTTTGACGGAACCTTCTCCACCTCCTTCTCCTTTGCCTTCTCATTCTCATTCTTCTTCTCCTCCTTCTCCTTAACCTTCTCTTTCTCCTTAACCTCCTCCTTGACCTTCTCCTTCTCCTCCTTGACCTCCTTTTCCTTGTCCTCTTTAACCTTCTCCTTCTCCTTAAACTTCTCCTTAATCTCCTCCTTAATCATCTCCATCTCTTTGGCCTTCCCCTTCCCGCACTCAGAGGTGAATCTGTACATGAACCGTCCGTTTTGCTTCTGGCGAGCTGACGTTCTGTTCTCCTGTTGTTCCTCCTTAGCCAGGATGGGGGGTCTTGCAGGAACACGTTCTTTAGGTCTCACCGACGGTTCCTTCTCCTTCTCTTCCTCCTCTTGCTCCTCTTTAGCTTTCACCGCCCGGTTCTTCATCTGGGAGTAGATCCACCAGCGCCCGAGCAGTCCCACCACTCCGGGAATGGCGAAAAAGAGAAAATTGCGGAGGCGAGAACCCATGGTTCAGGGTTTCGGCTTGTCCCGAAGAGAGAGAAACCAGAGGGAAATGCTCACAGGGAAGAGAACCCCCTAGATCCACCTGGGACCCCTTTAGGGCCTTCTAGGACACCCAGGAACCCTCTAGATCCACCTGGGACCCCTTTAGCAGAGAGCCCTGACCCTACCCTTGGCCGTGGGGCAGAGTTTCTTGTGTGGCTTCGTTCCTCACGCAGCGAGTGAGATGCAGGCAGTTCCCAGCGCAGAGACCACCTGCCTCCTCCAGGTCCTGCTGGAGAGTGAGGCCAGAGGGGGCTCGTCCTGGACACCAGCAAGGGCTCTGAGGGCAGCGTCACAGAGGGTGACATCACAGAGGCCTCAGCCACAGCCACGGCGGGGGGGGGAAGGGGAGGGGGGGAAGGGACCTAAGCACCCATCTTGGGGCACAAAAGGGGGTTTGGGGTGCAAAAGGTGGATTTGGGAGCACAAAAGGTAGATTTAGGAGCACAAAAGGTGGATTTGGGGGTGCAGGGGATGGGTTTGGGGGCACAAAATGTGGATTTGGGGGCAGAAAAGGGAGTTTGGGGGCACAAAAGGTGAAATTGGGGGCAGAAAAGGGAGTTTGGGGGCACAAAAGGTGGATTTGGGGGCACAGGGGGTGGGTTTTGGGGCACAAAAGGTGGATTTTGAGTTGCAGGGGGTTGGGGCACAAAAAGTAGATTCCCGGGAAGGGTCATTGGGCACTGGAACAGGGAGGAGGTTGAGTTCCCTTTCCTGGAGGGGTTTAAGGGATGGGTGGATGAGGTGCTGAGGAACATGGTTTAGTGGTTGATGGGGATGGTTGGACTCGATGATCCAGTGGGTCCTTTTCAACCTAGCGATTCTGTGATGTTTTAATGTAACAATGCTACAATAATACTAGGCATTGCCAAGACAGCGTGTGAAGAAAGATTAAAATTGGGAACACTATTGCTAACTTAGTGGTCCAGTTGATAGGATGCACAACTGTAAATTCCTTCAAGGAGTGAAATCGGGTATTCTTACAGACAGCAGGTTTTAGTCTGATTGTTAACTAAAATGAGTTCAGACACTATGGGGAGAAGAACAGAATATGAATATACACAGAATAAAAAGGTAAAATACTATGTTTTTTCCTAATTAATTTGAAAAATTACTCACAGAATTGTTTAGATTGAAAAAGACCTCTACAGAGGTACCCAGCCTTGTAACTGACTCATCTCAAATAAATGGTACGTGATTTAGAAACTAAACATCATCTGTCTTCACACTCTCACTTGAAAATATTGCAGTTTCAAGGGGGTTTTAATCCAAATATTACTGCACTGGAAAGCATCGTGAAAAGCATTCTGAAAGCATTATTTTGGAACACATGTCCAAACCTTAACAGACATTTTCTACAGAAGCTATACTGAACAGCAGTTTTCAGGACAGGTTTATCATTTCATGGGTGCCTATTACATTTAAAGAACCAGATCCAGATAAGAATGCTAGCAAAAAAAAATAAAATAAATCATGAAAGCTGAAAGAGGGCTGAAAGAGAACTGAGCTTCACCTCCCAATAATTCTCTTCCCATAACTCTCACACCTTCTGGAAATTCACATTTTGGCAGCACAGAAATTCCAGAGACATTTTATTGCAAGCATTGAATCATTTCAGGGGATGAAAAAGTGAAATTGGGGGTTGTTTATTTTGCAATCTTGAGAGAAGTTATGAAGTTCTCAGGTGGAGCTTCATGCTGGGACCATCAAGGACAAACTTCTAGAAGCCTCCGAAGCGTCTGAGTTGTTTGGTGGGACTGTAGTTATCGGAGAAGACCAAGAAGACCATTTTGCTTCCCTCGTTTCCATCCAGCCCTCAGACTCGTCCCGTTAACTAGTTTAAGAAGAGGTGGAAGAAGCCATAGAAGAAGACACATGGAGGGTTTCGCTTCCTCTCTGAGCTGATCTTGGCTTCGCTGTCACTCCAGAAGCTGATCTCGTATCTCCTTATCTCCTCTAGAGCCCCTTTAGGGCCTTCTAGAACCCCAAGGAACCATCTAGAGCCTCCTGGACGCCTTTAGGGTCTTCTAGGACCCTTCTAGGACCCCAAAGAACCCTCAAGAGCCCCTTGGGACCCCTTTAGGGCCTTCTAGGACCCTTCTAGAACCACCAGGAATCCTCTAGATCCACCTGGGACCCCTTTAGGGCCTTCTTGAACCATGTAGCTTCGTGTAGGACCCGGCTCTTTGAGGAATCCTCTCTCATCTCAGTCTCCTACGACACTTCTATGACTTTAATCTTCTAAGACCAAACTCTTGACTCTCCTGACTCTACTACGACCCAACTCCTATCACTCTACGTGAGCTTCAATCTTCTAGAATCCAACTTTTCTACGACCTTACCTTGACCTCACTCTTCCAGGACCCCAACTCTTCTCCGACCCAACTCTACATCGACCAAACCCTTCTACTCCCCGACTCTCCCAGGATACAACTGTAGGAAAATTCTAGGAAACTTCTAGGACACGATCCCACTTGAATTTCAGAAACTCACAGGACTTTGCAGTTCTCCTGCTTTTTCCTTCTCCTCCTCTTTTTTCTTGGTTTTGACGGAACCTTCTCCACCTCCTTCTCCTTTGCCTTCTCATTCTCATTCTTCTTCTCCTCCTTCTCCTTAACCTTCTCTTTCTCCTTAACCTCCTCCTTGACCTTCTCCTTCTCCTCCTTGACCTCCTTTTCCTTGTCCTCTTTAACCTTCTCCTTCTCCTTAAACTTCTCCTTAATCTCCTCCTTAATCATCTCCATCTCTTTGGCCTTCCCCTTCCCGCACTCAGAGGTGAATCTGTACATGAACCGTCCGTTTTGCTTCTGGCGAGCTGAGGTTCTGTTCTCCTGTTGTTCCTCCTTAGCCAGGACGGGGGGTCTTGCAGGAACACGTTCTTTAGGTCTCACCGACGGTTCCTTCTCCTTCTCTTCCTCCTCTTGCTCCTCTTTAGCTTTCACCGCCCGGTTCTTCATCTGGGAGTAGATCCACCAGCGCCCGAGCAGTCCCACCACTCCGGGAATGGCGAAAAAGAGAAAATTGCGGAGGCGAGAACCCATGGTTCAGGGTTTCGGCTTGTCCCGAAGAGAGAGAAACCAGAGGGAAATGCTCACAGGGAAGAGAACCCCCTAGATCCACCTGGGACCCCTTTAGGGCCTTCTAGGACACCCAGGAACCCTCTAGATCCACCTGGGACCCCTTTAGCAGAGAGCCCTGACCCTACCCTTGGCCGTGGGGCAGAGTTTCTTGTGTGGCTTCGTTCCTCACGCAGCGAGTGAGATGCAGGCAGTTCCCAGCGCAGAGACCACCTGCCTCCTCCAGGTCCTGCTGGAGAGTGAGGCCAGAGGGGGCTCGTCCTGGACACCAGCAAGGGCTCTGAGGGCAGCGTCACAGAGGGTGACATCACAGAGGCCTCAGCCACAGCCACGGCGGGGGGGGGAAGGGGAGGGGGGGAAGGGACCTAAGCACCCATCTTGGGGCACAAAAGGGGGTTTGGGGTGCAAAAGGTGGATTTGGGAGCACAAAAGGTAGATTTAGGAGCACAAAAGGTGGATTTGGGGGTGCAGGGGATGGGTTTGGGGGCACAAAATGTGGATTTGGGGGCAGAAAAGGGAGTTTGGGGGCACAAAAGGTGAAATTGGGGGCAGAAAAGGGAGTTTGGGGGCACAAAAGGTGGATTTGGGGGCACAGGGGGTGGGTTTTGGGGCACAAAAGGTGGATTTTGAGTTGCAGGGGGTTGGGGCACAAAAAGTAGATTCCCGGGAAGGGTCATTGGGCACTGGAACAGGGAGGAGGTTGAGTTCCCTTTCCTGGAGGGGTTTAAGGGATGGGTGGATGAGGTGCTGAGGAACATGGTTTAGTGGTTGATGGGGATGGTTGGACTCGATGATCCAGTGGGTCCTTTTCAACCTAGCGATTCTGTGATTCTGTGATGTTTTAATGTAACAATGCTACAATAATACTAGGCATTGCCAAGACAGCGTGTGAAGAAAGATTAAAATTGGGAACACTATTGCTAACTTAGTGGTCCAGTTGATAGGATGCACAACTGTAAATTCCTTCAAGGAGTGAAATCGGGTATTCTTACAGACAGCAGGTTTTAGTCTGATTGTTAACTAAAATGAGTTCAGACACTATGGGGAGAAGAACAGAATATGAATATACACAGAATAAAAAGGTAAAATAATATGTTTTTTCCTAATTAATTTGAAAAATTACTCACAGAATTGTTTAGATTGAAAAAGACCTCTACAGAGGTACCCAGCCTTGTAACTGACTCATCTCAAATAAATGGTACGTGATTTAGAAACTAAACATCATCTGTCTTCACACTCTCACTTGAAAATATTGCAGTTTCAAGGGGGTTTTAATCCAAATATTACTGCACTGGAAAGCATCGTGAAAAGCATTCTGAAAGCATTATTTTGGAACACATGTCCAAACCTTAACAGACATTTTCTACAGAAGCTATACTGAACAGCAGTTTTCAGGACAGGTTTATCATTTCATGGGTGCCTATTACATTTAAAGAACCAGATCCAGATAAGAATGCTAGCAAAAAAAATAAAATAAATTATGAAAGCTGAAAGAGGGCTGAAAGAGAACTGAGCTTCACCTCCCAATAATTCTCTTCCCATAACTCTCACACCTTCTGGAAATTCACATTTTGGCAGCACAGAAATTCCAGAGACATTTTATTGCAAGCATTGAATCATTTCAGGGGATGAAAAAGTGAAATTGGGGGTTGTTTATTTTGCAATCTTGAGAGAAGTTATGAAGTTCTCAGGTGGAGCTTCATGCTGGGACCATCAAGGACAAACTTCTAGAAGCCTCCGAAGCGTCTGAGTTGTTTGGTGGGACTGTAGTTATCGGAGAAGACCAAGAAGACCATTTTGCTTCCCTCGTTTCCATCCAGCCCTCAGACTCGTCCCGTTAACTAGTTTAAGAAGAGGTGGAAGAAGCCATAGAAGAAGACACATGGAGGGTTTTGCTTCCTCTCTGAGCTGATCTTGGCTTCGCTGTCACTCCAGAAGCTGATCTCGTATCTCCTTATCTCCTCTAGAGCCCCTTTAGGGCCTTCTAGAACCCCAAGGAACCATCTAGAGCCTCCTGGACGCCTTTAGGGTCTTCTAGGACCCTTCTAGGACCCCAAAGAACCCTCAAGAGCCCCTTGGGACCCCTTTAGGGCCTTCTAGGACCCTTCTAGAACCACCAGGAATCCTCTAGATCCACCTGGGACCCCTTTAGGGCCTTCTTGAACCATGTAGCTTCGTGTAGGACCCGGCTCTTTGAGGAATCCTCTCTCATCTCAGTCTCCTACGACACTTCTATGACTTTAATCTTCTAAGACCAAACTCTTGACTCTCCTGACTCTACTACGACCCAACTCCTATCACTCTACGTGAGCTTCAATCTTCTAGAATCCAACTTTTCTACGACCTTACCTTGACCTCACTCTTCCAGGACCCCAACTCTTCTCCGACCCAACTCTACATCGATCAAACCCTTCTACTCCCCGACTCTCCCAGGATACAACTGTAGGAAAATTCTAGGAAACTTCTAGGACACGATCCCACTTGAATTTCAGAAACTCACAGGACTTCGCAGTTCTCCTGCATTTTCCTTCTCCTGCTCTTTTCTCTTGGTTTTGACGGAACCTTCTCCACCTCCTTCTCCTTTGCCTTCTCATTCTCATTCTTCTTCTCCTCCTTCTCCTTAACCTTCTCTTTCTCCTTAACCTCCTCCTTGACCTTCTCCTTCTCCTCCTTGACCTCCTTTTCCTTGTCCTCTTTAACCTTCTCCTTCTCCTTAAACTTCTCCTTAATCTCCTCCTTAATCATCTCCATCTCTTTGGCCTTCCCTTTCCCGCACTCAGAGGTGAATCTGTACATGAACTGTCCGTTTTGCTTCTGGCGAGCTGAGGTTCTGTTCTCCTGTTGTTCCTCCTTAGCCAGGACGGGGGGTCTTGCAGGAACACGTTCTTTAGGTCTCACCGACGGTTCCTTCTCCTTCTCTTCCTCCTCTTGCTCCTCTTTAGCTTTCACCGCCCGGTTCTTCATCTGGGAGTAGATCCACCAGCACCCGAGCAGTCCCACCACTCCGGGAATGGCGAAAAAGAGAAAATTGCGGAGGCGAGAACCCATGGTTCAGGGTTTCGGCTTGTCCCGAAGAGAGAGAAACCAGAGGGAAATGCTCACAGGGAAGAGAACCCCCTAGATCCACCTGGGACCCCTTTAGGGCCTTCTAGGACACCCAGGAACCCTCTAGATCCACCTGGGACCCCTTTAGCAGAGAGCCCTGACCCTACCCTTGGCCGTGGGGCAGAGTTTCTTGTGTGGCTTCGTTCCTCACGCAGCGAGTGAGATGCAGGCAGTTCCCAGCGCAGAGACCACCTGCCTCCTCCAGGTCCTGCTGGAGAGTGAGGCCAGAGGGGGCTCGTCCTGGACACCAGCAAGGGCTCTGAGGGCAGCGTCACAGAGGGTGACATCACAGAGGCCTCAGCCACAGCCACGGCGGGGGGGGGAAGGGGAGGGGGGGAAGGGACCTAAGCACCCATCTTGGGGCACAAAAGGGGGTTTGGGGTGCAAAAGGTGGATTTGGGAGCACAAAAGATAGATTTGGGGGCACAAAAGGTGGATTTGGAGGCCTAAGGGGAGGATTTTGGGGTACAAAAGGTAGATTTAGGAGCACAAAAGGTGGATTTGGGGGTGCAGGGGATGGGTTTGGGGGCACAAAATGTGGATTTGGGGGCAGAAAAGGGAGTTTGGGGGCACAAAAGGTGAAATTGGGGGCAGAAAAGGGAGTTTGGGGGCACAAAAGGTGGATTTGGGGGCACAGGGGGTGGGTTTTGGGGCACAAAAGGTGGATTTTGAGTTGCAGGGGGTTGGGGCACAAAAAGTAGATTCCCGGGAAGGGTCATTGGGCACTGGAACAGGGAGGAGGTTGAGTTCCCTTTCCTGGAGGGGTTTAAGGGATGGGTGGATGAGGTGCTGAGGAACATGGTTTAGTGGTTGATGGGGATGGTTGGACTCGATGATCCAGTGGGTCCTTTTCAACCTAGCGATTCTGTGATGTTTTAATGTAACAATGCTACAATAATACTAGGCATTGCCAAGACAGCGTGTGAAGAAAGATTAAAATTGGGAACACTATTGCTAACTTAGTGGTCCAGTTGATAGGATGCACAACTGTAAATTCCTTCAAGGAGTGAAATCAGGTATTCTTACAGACAGCAGGTTTTAGTCTGATTGTTAACTAAAATGAGTTCAGACACTATGGGGAGAAGAACAGAATATGAATATACACAGAATAAAAAGGTAAAATACTATGTTTTTTCCTAATTAATTTGAAAAATTACTCACAGAATTGTTTAGATTGAAAAAGACCTCTACAGAGGTACCCAGCCTTGTAACTGACTCATCTCAAATAAATGGTACGTGATTTAGAAACTAAACATCATCTGTCTTCACACTCTCACTTGAAAATATTGCAGTTTCAAGGGGGTTTTAATCCAAATATTACTGCACTGGAAAGCATCGTGAAAAGCATTCTGAAAGCATTATTTTGGAACACATGTCCAAACCTTAACAGACATTTTCTACAGAAGCTATACTGAACAGCAGTTTTCAGGACAGGTTTATCATTTCATGGGTGCCTATTACATTTAAAGAACCAGATCCAGATAAGAATGCTAGCAAAAAAAAATAAAATAAATCATGAAAGCTGAAAGAGGGCTGAAAGAGAACTGAGCTTCACCTCCCAATAATTCTCTTCCCATAACTCTCACACCTTCTGGAAATTCACATTTTGGCAGCACAGAAATTCCAGAGACATTTTATTGCAAGCATTGAATCATTTCAGGGGATGAAAAAGTGAAATTGGGGGTTGTTTATTTTGCAATCTTGAGAGAAGTTATGAAGTTCTCAGGTGGAGCTTCATGCTGGGACCATCAAGGACAAACTTCTAGAAGCCTCCGAAGCGTCTGAGTTGTTTGGTGGGACTGTAGTTATCGGAGAAGACCAAGAAGACCATTTTGCTTCCCTCGTTTCCATCCAGCCCTCAGACTCGTCCCGTTAACTAGTTTAAGAAGAGGTGGAAGAAGCCATAGAAGAAGACACATGGAGGGTTTCGCTTCCTCTCTGAGCTGATCTTGGCTTCGCTGTCACTCCAGAAGCTGATCTCGTATCTCCTTATCTCCTCTAGAGCCCCTTTAGGGCCTTCTAGAACCCCAAGGAACCATCTAGAGCCTCCTGGACGCCTTTAGGATCTTCTAGGACCCTTCTAGGACCCCAAAGAACCCTCAAGAGCCCCTTGGGACCCCTTTAGGGCCTTCTAGGACCCTTCTAGAACCACCAGGAATCCTCTAGATCCACCTGGGACCCCTTTAGGGCCTTCTTGAACCATGTAGCTTCGTGTAGGACCCGGCTCTTTGAGGAATCCTCTCTCATCTCAGTCTCCTACGACACTTCTATGACTTTAATCTTCTAAGACCAAACTCTTGACTCTCCTGACTCTACTACGACCCAACTCCTATCACTCTACGTGAGCTTCAATCTTCTAGAATCCAACTTTTCTACGACCTTACCTTGACCTCACTCTTCCAGGACCCCAACTCTTCTCCGACCCAACTCTACATCGACCAAACCCTTCTACTCCCCGACTCTCCCAGCATACAACTGTAGGAAAATTCTAGGAAACTTCTAGGACACGATCCCACTTGAATTTCAGAAACTCACAGGACTTCGCAGTTCTCCTGCTTTTTCCTTCTCCTGCTCTTTTTTCTTGGTTTTGACGGAACCTTCTCCACCTCCTTCTCCTTTGCCTTCTCATTCTCATTCTTCTTCTCCTCCTTCTCCTTAACCTTCTCTTTCTCTGTTTCTGGAAAACAATTGCCTCAGCCTAAGTAGATTTGCTGGCCTTAAATAGAATAGGATCTCATTTATAAAACAGACCAATGTCTGAGTAACAGTGAACAATCTGCAGAGACAACCAAGCCACATTGATGTATATTACTGAACAATGAGTAGAAAGAGGGGGAAAAAAGGGTGAGGGAAGAGGGAACTTTGTTGTCTGAGTGAGGCAGTGGTAGAGATGGGATAGAGTGGAATGCGTAGCTGAAGGAAAGGATGCCACATCACAGTGTTCTGGGTAATATTCTGGTTTAAGATTCCTTCCTTCACTTTCTGAATTCTTTTATATTTCATACACAGAGGAGTCTAGGGGATCATAGTACCTTAGGGTATGTTGGGAACCAAACGTATGCATTAGTTAGAAAACAGGTATATGCAACAGCACAACATTCCTCAACCTAATGCAATTAGAGTGCTCATCTCTACCCTCACAGCGTCATTCACATCCTCCAGACCACTGGCCTGGAACACTGAAGTTCTTCCTTTACGGTATCACACACAGAAAACACTGCAGTCCTTTAAGAAAACTACCTTCCAAATTGTTTTGGAGTGAAATTGAAGGCAGGCAATCTGTTATTCATCTAGGCTGTTCAATAGACCCTTTCAGCTATGTTCATCTCATTTTCTGCCTCCTCCCTTTGTTCCAATGCATAACTCAGTTATTCAATACAAATTTTGTAGGTACAGTTTCTATGCTATTGCTGTGTCCGCAGCAGCTATCTTTCTTTTCTAGCTTAATCTCTTTCTCCCTTTGCTGTACTTTACTCTCCATAGCTGTAAGAGTACAAATGAGTGAAAAAACAAGACCTTTTCATTGTAACAATATTCATTTGAGGACTACTTTATACTTTTATGTGAATTAAACTGAAAATTGAATAAAATTGTGTTGTATTCTATAGAAAAGCGAGCCCCTGAAATAGCACAGGGGACTAACTCTCTTACAGTTAACACTCTCTCCACTCCAAACATGCATTCCAGTGTGGCATACGAGGACTAAGCAAAGATAAAAGAGGATATAGTGTAAAGGATACAGTTGATGGAGATGTAAGGTCTGAAGCATTTTCATGTGATCTCAGGAGCAGCATCAACATCATTCACTGGAATATAAACAGATATATTCTGTAATAATAACAATAATAAAAGTTCAAGATGTTTCCATTCAAAAAAACCAAATATACAAGATGGAATTTCCTCATGGATAACATCTGGTAAAAATAACCACTAAGTTCTTCTGTTGCCATGCAGCACAGAATACATCAAAAAGGTCCAAGCGTACAGTCCTTGCACATCTAGTTCCTGAAGCCATAGGATCAAGGCAAGGAACAACAGCCAAACTGAACTTCACAAACTTCTTTCCTGTTAAGAGCAGCTGGCTGGCTAAGCACCATAGCATTATACTTACTAATGAATCCATTCACAAAATGATGTAGTATCCCAACACATGGCAAAGTACCAGATAGAAGTTTGCAAAAGTGCTTTATCTAACATTAAAAATGTCTCCCACACCCTACCAAAGCACTTAGCAACTTCAACGATACTTCATAACATAAATATTCCATAGACAGTACCATTGCAAATGCATTTTTAAATAATAATATAACTCTGGTTTTGCAAGACTGCCAAGTAATTTGCAGTTCCTGCAGTGCTCTATATTCTGTTTCCCTCTTAAGTGGCAGCAATACAACATGTTCGTTCTTTCCTCTGTAGCTGTCTAGTGAAAGTGAGGAAATCTATAATATAGCAGCTATCAGAATGCTATAAATTATACTATATATATTGCATGAGGCCAGGTTTTACCACTGCTGTAGTGTAATACTAACAAATAAAAACATTTTTTATTGTGAATCATGATTGTTTCACAGCACAGAGAGTCAGTTTTATCTCCTCAGCTGTGTGAAAATGCTTGGGCTTTGGTTTTGCTTCTTTGTTTGCTGGGGTTTTTTTTAGGACATTAGGAAGTCTCAAAAACTGTAATAAAAATGAACAGCAGCTTAGCTATTCCAGATTGACCTGTTGATCTTGAAGATTGGAAAAAGAAAGGCACCAACAGCTCTGGGTATCCATATTGGAGTCAAAACATCATGAAGATTTAAGGATGCAGCATCTTTTATTTTAGTGAAAGACTGACAGTTGACATTCCAATCAAAAGCTCAGTAGGCATGTTCTTTCACGTTACCTAAACTGAAGGCAAATTATGACCTTGCCTTAGGACATGAGTAACAGTCTTTTTTTCTAAGATGAAAAAAAAATAGTATTGCCAGCTTTTCTTTCCAGAAGAGAAAGAACAGTAACTGCTGAAATCCTTTCCCATTTACACATGTGAAATAAAGTAGGTCAGGAAGCAGTCAATGGTAAAGCCTTTCAGAAAAGCTACCAGCAAGTGAAATACATCAGAAGAAAAGAAGGGGGCCTGTAATTTCTCATCTGTGCAAGTGTTCCAAATGTAAGCTGCTGTTTAAGGCAGAATTGAGAGCATTCATAAGTGAAGTGGTTACTTAGGAATCAACTTCCTAAGTGTCTCCCTTTTGAAGATCAGTCCTCAGATCAAAACCAAGGATAAGAAAATTGAAATAACTGCTCACAGAACCAAGACTCCACTCTGCTACAGCCTCTTGCGCTCTCCTTCAGCCAGCATGTAAGAGAGAGGGTATAAGTACGAGGGATCCATGCCAGCAGCTCTCGCTTTGTGCTACCCCCTAGGTACACAAACGTACATCATAACAGCTTCCTCCCTGCTAACTGATTCAATGTGTTGGCTGCAACTAGCTGACCTGAGCTGCATCCTGCCACCATGCTGCACCTTTCCATCAGGTAAAGAGAGTAAGAGAAGAACCTGTGGCATGGCTCTTCAGCTACAGATTTACAAACCACCAGGATCCTGTTAAAGAACACACTGTCATGCTATGAGACACTGTGATACTAGCACTCTAATACAACTTCCCATTTGAGGTTGTACATTACTTGATTTATATCAGCCTGGAGTAACCTTAGAGTGGCCACAGAGCCTGCTGAGCCAGGCTGATGGCTTGCTGATGGCCAGGACATGCTGGACAGTGATAGACTTATCTATAGAGAAGCAGTTCTGCAGCAAGGAGGAAACCCTCCTTTTGTTCATCTGCACCACATGACTGAAGAAAACAAAATGATGTCACCTGGCTTTTCACTTCCAAATGTGCTTCACTTCACTTGCAAATGTGCAAGATTCTTCAGTCACT
This sequence comes from Phaenicophaeus curvirostris, assembly GCF_032191515.1. Taxonomy (NCBI): domain Eukaryota; kingdom Metazoa; phylum Chordata; class Aves; order Cuculiformes; family Cuculidae; genus Phaenicophaeus; species Phaenicophaeus curvirostris. The sequence goes on from NC_091392.1 coordinate 195,638,100, forward strand.
ACCATCTCCTAAATCCTCAACTGTGAAAAAAAGTTTTGATTTCTTTTCCCCCCCATAGGAGAAGGATGCACAACTCCCTGAACATTTCTATTTTACAAAGCAGTTTTGGGGAAGTTTTAGTACAATTTCTATTCATCCACTCAGCCATGCAAAATTTTCTTTTGTGTTTAAAATTCCTTTGAAGGCTTTTCTTTTTCTTCTTCTTTTAAGGATAAAAGTGTTTAAAGAACCAAATAAAAATCCCACAATCCTTTTAGATCAACACTCTTGAGGTTGGCCAAAGTCCAATTAGATTTAGAGAGCTATAGAGGACTATACTAATATCAAGAGATTTAGTCTGGAAATAAACAAATGTTATTTAGTCACTATTTTTGTTTTGTTTCATGCACATCTCTGTTACATGTGGCTTCTCCAGACTGTCTACTCAAATAATCTAAGAGAGCAGCAAGGGAATTAAAGTGCTGGAGTTTTGCATGTTCCCCAAATACTGCCAGCTCACAAAAACTCACAGCACACAGACAAAAGAAAAGCCAAATACAAAGCACACATCTGGCAGCTCAGAGGAAAACTCAGCTTCTTGTGTTGGTGTTCTTGTGTCCTCCTTAGACATTAATTTCTAAATTAAGTAGGCACTGCACTGAAATTAAAGCCAGTTCTAAGAGCACAGAAAAATGATAAATAATATCGTTTGTTCAGTGGATGCTATAGTGCCAGTAACCCTGGATATCTGGGATCTCTCTTGGTTCTGTCTTGATAAACTCTGATAAACTCTGTGATCTTGGACATGTCCCTGCTCATCCTCCCGATAACTCTCCTATATTATTTAGACTGTAAATCCTTTTCTAAGAAGGTCCCATCCTATCATATACTTGCATAGAGTCCAGTCCAGCAGAACTAAGTCTCTGCAAAATGCTGACAATCATCTCTCCAAGTGAAGAATTTAAGCATTTGCTTTCCAGGTACCTAAGTTAGACTTCGGCTTTCATGCACCTGATGATGTCAGCATGGAAGAACAGATATTTTATTAACATTATCATACAAGAAGAGAGGCTGGGCTGAAACAAGGAGATGGGATCCTAGCTGGCTCCCATAGAAGGCACACTCCAACTAAGTTATAGTACTGCCATATCTCTCTCCCAGTAGGCATGTTGGAGGATGAAACAAGACATAAGAAGGAAGGAAAGAACGAATGGGGGTGAAGGAAGTGGAAAAGAGTGTCTCACAATGAATGTATGAGATTTAGAAGGAGTCAGTGTAGTTGGCAGGCAGCATGACATCAGATATTGTAAAACTAAGACTATTCAGAAGCTTGGGCCAATATAACTCAATTGAATGCATATCATTGTCTCTTTCTGCAAGCTGAGGACCTGACCTGACCTTACCTAACCAGACCCAAAAGGGCTGCGAGAATAACATAACAGTCAAAGAATGAATTTACTCTACTGGATTTAAATACATTACATAGGTACATTTTTGCACACATATGAATTTGTCAGGCCTGATTCCTCACTTCCTCAAATGGTAAATGCTGTAGCTGCAGTTATATAAGGCAATTATAAATGGAAATCAGAAGCACCAAACCTGTGATGTTCATTTTACAGCTGTATTTCTTTTTGCTGACTTCTTGAAAGCAAAGTCTCTCTGTCAAGACTACGGTCTCAGGTCATAGGAGTTAAATAAATAGGAGATAAATGGCTTCTTCGGCAGCATCTAGCAGCAGGACGGTGAGTTCTGTGGTGGGGTGGACTTTTTGAGGCGGTGGGAGCTTCCCGGAGCCGGGAAAATCCCAGAGAAATAAAAAACCCAGGCGGGGGTCCTGACAGCCCCCACACGCCGGTCCCGCGCGGTGCCTGACGGGAGGGGGCGGTCCCGGCAGCTACCGCGGGAGATTTAAACTGCGCCCCTGGAAGCACGGCGAAGAGGAGCGTGGCAAAGAGGTGCGGGCCAGTTCGAGCGGGCCAGTTCGAGCGGGCAGGGCGAGAAGGCAGGGCGAGAAGGCAGGGCGCAGAGAGGACCTAGGGAATAGGCAGAAGACACTGAAGACCATGGTGGCCACCCGGCAGCAGGTTAAAGCTGCTCCGTGTGCTGCAGCCGGCAGGGTGGGTGCTGCCACCCAGACGGAGCCACAGTGGGTGCATGCACCTACCCAGACCCTGGGCTGCAGGCAGTGCCCCCTCCCACACCGGCTCGTGCCTCTGGTCCTGGCCCCACTTGTGAAAGCTGCGCTCGAGTGGGGGAACTCCTTCACATGGTGAAGGAGCTAAGAGAGGAGGTGAAGAGACTGAGGACCATCAGGGAGTGTGAGAGGGAGATTGACCAGTGGAGCAGGGCCCTCTCACTAACTCAGCAGCCTGCTGGGGCTGGAGTGTCCGAACATCATCCACCTGCAAACTGCAGGGTTGGGGGAACAAGAGATGGGGAATGCCAGCAAGTTCCTGCCAGAGGAAGGAAACCTACTCCCCTCACCCATACAGCAAATCCCCAGATCCCCCTGGCGAACAAGTACCAGGTGCTGCAGGTGGAATCCAGCCCTGAGGATGAGGATGGTGGCTCCCACAGCCTAGAATCCTTCCCTGGGCTGCACCATTCTCAGAAAAAGATAAAAACATCCTCCATCAAGAAGAAGAGGAGGGTGATTGTTGTAGGGGACTCCCTCCTAAAAGGAATGGAGGGACCCATTTGCAGACTGGACCCGCTCCACAGAGAGGTCTGCTGCTTACCGGGTGCATCAGGGAAGGAGGTAGCTAGAAAACTTCCTTCCCTGGTTCACGAGACAGACTACTATCCTTTGATAGTAGTCCAAACTGGTAATGATGACCTAACAAACAAAAAGGCCAAAGCCATCAAGAATGGCTTCAGGGCAATTGGGAAAGTGATGGAGGGCTCTGGGGCACAAGTAGTATTCTGCTCCATCCCAATGCTAAATAGAGAGGAGGGGGAAGCCAGGATGAAGAATTCGATTAATACCTGGCTCCAAGCCTGGTGCGAGGAGAGGGGCTTTGGCTTTTTTGATCATGGGGGGGCTCACGCACCCCCAGGCTTTCTCGCTAAGGGCGGGACACATGGGTCTCCTAGGGGGGCTAAAGCCCTTGCCAGAAACCTAGCCAAGCTCATAAATCGAGCTTTAAACTAGATGTGAAGGGGGAGGGGGTTGAGCCCAGGCTAGACAGGAATGAGCCCGGATGTGGGGAATTGGTGATTGGGAGAGGGTGCGCGGGCGAGGACCACCAGTACCTCACCGCACAAAAAGTGGGGGAGAACACACCTCGGGGTGTTAAGGGAGATGCAGGCACTCTGGTGTCAACTACTCCAGTTACCAGGCAGTTGGGAACAAGCCCTGTTCCTTCTAGGAGGGCTGAAGGCTCGGCAGCTCAGCTGAAGTGCATTTACACCAATGCACGCAGCATGGGGAATAAGAAGGAAGAGCTGGAAGCTGTCGTAGGGCAAGGGGCCTATGATGTCGTTGCCATCACGGAAACGTGGTGGGACGACTCATATAACTGGAGTACGGCTATGGTGGGGTATAAGCTTTTCAGGCGGGACAGGAAGGGTAGGAGAGGAGGTGGGGTAGCCCTCTTTGTAAGGGAGGACTTGGACATCACTGAGATGGATTGTGGAGATGAGGAGGTTGAGTACCTGTGGGTCAAAATCAGAGGAGCCCACCAGAAGGTAGATTTTGTGATGGGAGTCTGTTACAGACCACCCAACCAAGGAGAAGCAGCTGATGAGCTCTTCTATAAACAGCTGCGGTCAATCTCTAGATTGATGCCTCTCGTTCTGGTGGGAGACTTCAATCTGCCTGATATCTGCTGGGTGTACAACACAGCAGAAAGGAAGCAGTCTAGGAGGTTCCTGGAGTGCGTGGGAGATAACTTCCTTGCACAGTTGGTGAATGAACCAACCAGGGAAGGTGCCCTCCTGGACCTCCTGTTGGTGAACAGAGAAGGCCTTGTAGGGGATGTGGCGGTAGGTGGACGCCTAGGACTAAGCGACCATGAGATTATAAAATTTTCTGTTCTAGGTGAAGTGAAGAGGGTGGTTAGCAAGACTGTAGCATTAAATTTCCAGAGGGCAGACTTTGATCTCTTCAGCAGGCTGGTTGGTGAAGTCTCATGGGAGACAGTACTCAAGGGCAAGGGAGCCCAGGAGGGCTGGGAGCTCTTCAAAGGGGTGGTCCTAGCAGCTCAGGAGAAAGCCATCCCCGTGGTCCAGAAAAAAAGCCGGCAGGGGAGAAAGCCAGCTTGGTTGAATAGAGAGATCTTGAGGGATATCAAGAAGAAAAGAAATGTTTATGGCCTCTGGAAGAAGGGACAGGCCTTGGGTGGACTACAGGAGGGAAGTGAGATTGTGTAGGGAAAAAAATCAGAAGGGCTAAGGCTCAGCTAGAAATTGGATTGGCCAAGTCAGTGAAAGATAACAAAAAATCTTTCTACAAATATATAAATAATAAAAGGCGGACTAGGGAGACCATACAGTCCCTATTGGACGCAGAAGGAACAACAGTGACAAGGGATGAGGAAAAGGCTGAGGTACTTAATGCCTTCTTTGCCTCAGTCTTTAGTCGTAAGGAGGGTCGTTCCGCCTGTGTACAAACCCAGGAGCTAGAGGAGCATAATGAGGCTCCCATGATCCAAGAGGAGGTGGTCAGAGCCTTGCTAGCCCGACTGGACAGTCACAAGTCTATGGGGCCAGACGGGATTCACCCTAGGGTACTGAAGGAGCTGGTGGATGTGCTGGCCAAACCCCTTTCCATCATCTTCCAACAGTCCTGGAAGACTGGGGAAGTCCCACTGGACTGGAGGCTGGCTGATGTTGTGCCCATCTACAAGAAGGGTCGCAGGGAGGATCCAGGAAACTACAGGCCTGTCAGTCTGACCTCAGTGCCAGGGAAAGTCATGGAGCAGGTGATCTTGAGTGCTATCATGAAGCACATGCAGGAGAACCGGGTGATCAGGCCCAGTCAACATGGGTTCACAAAAGGCAGGTCTTGCCAGACTAACCTGATCGCCTTCTATGACAAAGTGACCCGGCTACTGGATGAGGGAAAGGCTGTGGATGTGGTCTTCCTGGACTTCAGCAAAGCCTTTGACACAGTTTCTCACAGCATTCTGCTTTGGAAACTGTCAGCCTCTGGGCTGGACAGACGCACACTCTCCTGGGTGGAAAACTGGTTGGATGGCCGGGCCCAGAGAGTGGTGGTAAATGGTGTGAAATCCAGCTGGAGGCCAGTGACAAGTGGGGTTCCCCAGGGCTCAGTGCTGGGTCCAGCCCTGTTCAATGTCTTCGTCAATGACCTGGATGAAGGCATCGAGTGCACCCTGAGCAAGTTTGCGGACGACACTAAGCTGGGTGGAAGTGTCGATCTGCTGGAGGGTCGGGAGGCTCTGCAAAGGGATCTGAACAGGCTGGACCGCTGGGCAGAGTCCAATGGCATGAGGTTTAACAAGGCCAAATGCCGGGTCCTGCACTTGGGGCACAACAACCCTATGCAGTGCTACAGACTGGGAGAAGTCTGTCTAGAAAGCTGCCTGGAGGAGAGGGACCTGGGGGTGTTGGTTGACAGCCGACTGAATATGAGCCAGCAATGTGCCCAGGTGGCCAAGAAGGCCAATGGCATCTTGGCTTGTATCAGAAATGGCGTGACCAGCAGGTCCAGGGAGGTTATCCTCCCTCTGTACTCGGCACTGGTGAGACTGCTCCTCGAATCCTGTGTTCAGTTCTGGGCCCCTCACCACAAGAAGGATGTTGAGGCTCTGGAGCGAGTCCAGAGAAGAGCAACAAAGCTTGTGAAAGGGCTGGAGAACAAGTCTTATGAGGAGCGGCTGAGAGAGCTGGGGTTGTTTAGCCTGGAGAAGAGGAGGCTGAGGGGTGACCTCATTGCTCTCTACAACTACCTGAAAGGACGTTGTAGAGAGGAGGGAGCTGGCCTCTTCTCCCAAGTGACAGGGGACAGGACAAGAGGGAATGGCCTCAAGCTCCGCCAGGGGAGATTTAGGCTGGAGATTAGGAAAAAATTCTTTACAGAAAGGGTCATTGGGCACTGGAACAGGCTGCCCAGGGAGGTGGTTGATTCACCTTCCCTGGAGGTGTTTAAGGCACAGGTGGATGAGGTGCTGAGGGATATGGTTTAGTGTTTGGTAGGAACGGTTGGACTCGGTGATCCGGTGGGTCTCTTCCAACCTGGTTATTCTGTGATTCTGTGAGAATATATTCAGATTGGTGGGCAGTCTGCGGTTGCCATCTGGTGGCTAAATGTAAATAGTACAGGAAAATAAGGAAATATTCCCTTCTCTCAATCATGCTTTCTTAACAGAATTTTGAAAGAACATGCACTTATTATGGCTATTTTCTTTTGGTTTAGTGTTAATAACATTTCTAATACATTACAGGACTCATAATTTATATCTGCATGTTCTCAGAAATTTAATTATTCTCTTTTACCTTTTGCTTCCAGAAATCTCCAATTACTGCATTCTCCCTCATTCTCCCTCATGTAACTTACCCTCTGCAGACTAGGCCAAAAAAGACTTAAAAGTAGTCGCATGTAGAAGAGCAAGAGATTCTCCTGTAAACTTCATCCTTTGTCTAGTAGTACATCAATCCTACTATCATGTCATCGCCACCACCCCTGTACCAGCACATAATTAGATCCTGTAGAATCAAGACAATATTGTCAGACAACACCAGATGGTGTTGATTGACTCTGATGTCCAGGAAGCTGATATTGAGGTGGCCAAGAGCATCAGAAAAGGGACTGATGATATGGACATTGTGAGGAAGGCTAGAGCTGGAGATGTGATGCTAGTCAGGATGCAATTCTATAAAATTTACATAGGAGAGGTTGTTCACTTTCATTTTTGTTTCAAAACCCTTGCAATTTAAGGCTGCTGCTTCATAATGGTATTTTGAAAATACCATTATACAAACTTTCATTCCTTCTCCACAGATTCCCTATTTCGATGCTGTCTTTTCAGATAACTTTGGCTTGTTCCAAAAGAAGAATAAGTTGCTATTGGCAACATTTCTTTTTTAAACCCCCTCTACAGGATTGTCTAAAGGATTCACCCTGTGGGTTCAGAATGTAGAACACAATTTCTCCAAGGACTAAATGAAATGCTATGGTAAGTCAGACTGGTTTTATTTAAACTCTTCAGGTGAGGATGAAAGGATCACACTTCTTGGTAAAATACTCATAGAAAATCTTTGGTTAATTATGTATGGTTACAGTGCCACGTTTCACAGGCATCCATACATATGCATAGCACCAGTTCTATCTGAGGCTGTAGATGCTTCTATAACACAAATTAATAATATTGCATATGAAATGTCACATACATTCTACCAAAAATGAATGTAATTTTAAAAACTGATATAAGTTCTTGTCAACAGGTTTGTTTTAGCAGTCTTTTAGTAATACAACCTAAAGTCACTGAAGAGCAAGAACCTTTGACAGAGTTGAATTCTGTGTCACCAGGATGATTGAGGCAGCACATACTCAGCTCATCCCCATACGCCATACGTCCTTTCACTTCAGTCTCCCAACAAAGGAAGTATGTTTGGTTTGCAGTTCTGGCATAGCAATTGAAACACGTGAGAGGAGATCTTTTTGCGTGATAATGATATTCAGCAATGAAAATAGTCTAAGACATGAGTGGGACCTGCCCTCTCATGCCTGTCATATGCATACAAAGAAACAAAAAATCAGACATGGCAGGTCTCCTCAGAGTCACCAATTTCACTGTTCTCATACTTGAAGGCTGAGGCAGTTGGCAATTTTAACTGAACCACAGCGATGTTGGAATTATTAAGGAATCTTTCAACAAAAGAAGGCAAGGTGTTGACAACTGAAGTAATTAAGCTTGTGGTGACTGAAGGAAGAAGTGGACCCCACAGATCCAATTTTGCTCACCCTGAAAACTGCCAGACTCTCATTTCAATCACCGTATTTTACTGCTTGTTTCAAGCTCCGCTATAATGATGTGTCTTCAACATAAAATGGCTCAGCTAAAGAGGGCTTTCCTTACACTAACAGGTAGAGCAGCTAACATGACTGAATTATTCAGTGAATTTCTTTATTCAAACAATATCAAATTCACTGACTGAACATGGAGAAACATGTTAGGACTTCTTTTTCACATAGATTTTTCAGAGGTCTGACGACTTCTCTTTAGAAGTCAGGGCAGAGGAAAGCATTTTTCCCCTTGCACTGCAGGACTTTCATGGGAGTTATTTTAAAGAGTTGTTTATTTCTTGCCTTGCCTTTCTTCAGCTTCCGTCTTTAATCTGAACTCTATCCTTTGCTCATATTTTTTTTTCTACAGCTCCGTACCCTACTTATTGCTGTCTCAATTGCTTTTTTTTTTCTGCACTTCAATTTGTCCTTCGCATGGTGATCACCCAAAGTTCAGGAGTCTGATTTACTTGTGTATCATTCCAATTTCACACCAATGCAGTTTCTTTTTAAAGAGGCTAGAGAGTAAGATTGCTGTGATTCAGGTCAATGCTACAGATTTGTATGCAGTACTGAAAACCAGTGAATTATTTAGGTGTCTGCTTGGAGGAGGTTTCATGTGAGCCACTGGGGCATTTTTCAAGGAAAGACAATGCTCGAAATATGCAGGAAAATGGTGGGAGGGAAAACCCTCCCCACTTTTTTACTGATAGCAGAAATTTCAATACTGTAAGCAGAACTTTACCCGGTAGCATTTTTTTCCAATGTGCCCACAGTGCCCACAGTCTTTCTCAAAACAACTTGCCTTTGCAGTAACAGCAGTTGCAAAGACCATGAACTAGTTAGCTCATGCTCTGAAAGTCAAGTGTAGGCTTAAGGAATTCTACAGGCTCTGGACTCAGAGAAGTTACCATAGTCAGGTGTTCAAGAAACAGGACTGAGAAATCAGAGACCTTCCTTGTTTAGTCTAGTGACCTCAGATAAATCAGAAAGACTCTGTACTTCAGAGTGAAAAGAAGTACCCTGCATAAAGTTATTCAAATTACCCAGGAGAAATGCTGCTGTCTAAGGCCTAATATAGTAATTTCTCTGTATAAGAAAAAAAATAAAACAAAATAAAAGATCGTGAAATCTCTAACCACAGAATTATCCTGAATAAGACAAAAAATGAAAGAGAGATTGTAAACTTCTGGAGCAAATATTTATTTCTTACCTCTGACCACAAAAAAATCCCACTGAGAATTATTAGCATCTTGTTTCTGAGAAAATTATATTCACAACAGGAAACTATTAAAAAATAAGCTTCATACTTCACATTACGATGCAATCACAGAACAAACACAAATGTCCATAATCATGGTGCCTATTTTTAACTTGTTTTTAAAAGTTAAAGCAACTATGTCTTGTTCACCAGCAGAATTGAAATGGTTACCTGCCTCTCACTTTATATACTGACTCTCTTCCAGCTACAATCGAGCATCTTACAGAATGAATGGCTAGGAATAGACAAAACTGCCAGAATGCATACAACAGTGATAACCACAGCAACATCAAAGAATGCCGGATTCAGAGAATACATGTTGGCTAACTGTGACTCATCATCAGTAAAGAGGGTTATTTAGCAGGCAATACAATATAAGTCTGTGTGGGCAAGCACAGAAAACAACACTCTTATCCATTGCTTCTGTAGCATGCAAAAACTAGGATATTAGTAGGCATCAGCAGGTTATTAGTAGGCATTAGTAGGCATGCAAAAACTAGGATATTAGTAAGCATCAGAGCACTCCAGTGCAGCTATGAGTTAAGCAGGAGCAGTTGGTATGCTCAGCTTAAGCCACTTGCAACACGACTAAACTGCAGTTTATTGATTTCTCAAAGCAGAAGGGCACACATTTTTATACAAACTATGCCCTAACACCTGAGAGGATTTCCAGGTTTATATCATTAATTCTGCTCCATTCTCCTTGTTTTCCACTTGGCATCTCAGTCTTTGCTGGAAGAATCAACAGAAGAATCTGCACTTGCTCTATGTGAAAGATCAATGCCCTGTGAAAGCAAAAGCTGAAAACCACAAAAAAAAATTGCCTTTCTGTAAAAACCTGTCCTCAGTCCATAGGAAGACTCAAGGCAATTCAGCCATGATGGAGTTCATTCTGCAGTAATAACAGGCCATTTATGTTCTCATCTCAAAGAGCGGTTTGAGCCGATTCAAGGTTCTGCTGCCACAAAAGGGGAAGACATTTGGTGGATACTTTTTGCCACAACTGCAGCACTCCAACTCCTCCATGGTCCAATTCAACACCACAACCCAGCAGCAAACTGAAGTTGAGAGAAGTACTTTTCCATGCATAGCGATGAAGCTTAATGAATCAGATCATGAGCAGTTCAGTGAGCACCACAATTGGGAGAGAACTGACTTGTGAAGCCAAGAGCAGAAGCAACATCAAAAGCTCCCTCATTCAATATGACAAGCTGTTAAATGAGTGCAGGTATCTTTTCTTAGCTTTATCCTTCTGCGTCTTGCAACACTAGGGCTGAGTTGATCTCTGATACAATCCAGAATTACCTCAGGTCTTTACCTGTGTAGGACAGATCCTTAGTTACCTTTACACTAGTTTACAGTCCCTTCCTCTTCCCTCTTTTACAATGTTCTACCCCAAAATATTACACTATTTGAATAACCAGATTCCTTTCTGCAAGCAGATAGATATTCACTTCTATGACTTCTGTAGAAACTAGAGTGTTCCAAAAATTCATTAGCAATCTCCAGAAGACAATACAAGCATTTCTGACAGAGTAAATAATTTCACCATTCAGTACAAAAGGGAGTTAACAGACGAACGCACGTAAGCAGGTAGGTACTATGGTTAATTCATTACTGTTTTCAGTAGGGCACAACAACTGATTCCCTTGCAGACTTTTACAAGTTGGGAGAGTAGGAAACAGGATACAAAAGGAACTCAGAAAAGAAAAGGAGGACAAAATTAGTGAGCCATTGTGGTAGGAAAGCAGCCCTACCACTTCTGCTTTTATTAATAGTCACTAAAGCCTCAGCAGAAGGAATGCCAAACATGGAAAGCTAAAAAACTTGACTGCCAAAAATTAAAATCAGAGAGGTGATTCTGCCCCTCTAATCTGCGCTGGTGAGACCCTCCCCCCCAGAGTACTGCATTGAGGTATGAAACATCTCTCCTATGAGGACAGGCTGAGAGAGTTGGGATTGTTCAGCCTAGAGAAGAGAAGGCTCTGGGGAAACCTTACTGCAGCCTTTCAATACCATGAAGGGGACTTTGAAGAAAGATGGAGACAGACATTTTAGCAAAGCTTGTTGTGATAGGAAAAGCGGTAAGGGTTTTAAACTAAAACAGGAGGGATTCAGACAAGGTATAAGGAAGACATTTTTACAATGAAAGTGGTAAAACATTGGAACAGGTTTACCAGAGAGGTGGTAGATGCCCCATTCATGGAAATATTCAGAGTCAGGTTGGATGGGGCTCTAAGCAACCTGGTCCAGTCGAAGATGCCCCTGTCCAAGGCATGGGAGTTGGACCAGGTAATCTTTGAAGGTCCCTTCCAACCTGATCTATTTTATGATTCTGTGATTGCCCAGTGCATCATGTAGGTGCAAAGGCAGCATTCTGACTTCTTTAGAGACCTATATGGTGAAAGATATGGTTCCAGTACACAGGCATATGTGGCACCTTGCAGAATGTTTCAGAACTGTAGTGTTTTGTGAAAGTCAAAAGTAGCATGGTTTCTGGGCACCTGAGAAAGTTTTATCTATGGAATTTCTATTATAAATACAATGCAAAGAGTATGTAGAAGGGGAAAGGAAAACACAAGTAACAAATGTACTTATTTGCATGCCTTACATTATATAAGTAAAAATTATGAAGCTGGTATTTTGAATAGTTTGAAAATACGAAGCTAGAATAAAGTATAAGAAAAGTTTTCTAGGTGAAAAATCTTCTAGGTTTCATTTCCTGCTCTTCTATTGACATTTGACAACAATACATCTAATTTAATTCACTCATGAAGCATATAACAATAACTTCTATCAGAAACACTTCAAATTTAATTAGCAAGTGGTGCTATCACATAATAGAGACTTCGAACTCATGAATTTCTTTCCTTTTATTCAAAATAATTTAAACCTACAGAACCCTCGGGAAGTAGGCAAGTCTTTTCATTTCACTATCTCTATTGTAAATTTGTAACAGAGAAACACAGACTTTAACATTTACAAAGCAGACCCCGTATTAAACTACAAGCACCTCTCCATTAAAATCACAGAATCATAGGAAAAGGTTACAAAGGACCCCAGAGGTCAATACAGACCATTTCCTGCTCCAAAGAGAGCTAACATCCAAATTAGATCAAGTTGCAGAGGCTGTTGCTCAAAAGCTCCAAGAATTTATATGCCACATTTTTGGGGCAGCCTGTTCTAGTACTTACGCACTCCCATGCTGAAGGACCTGTAATCATGAGACTTCTAGTTGTTTAAATAAGGCTTCATGTATTTTCTTATCTTGAAGAGAGCAGTCAGTAGCAGATGATCCACATGATATCCCCTTGCTGGCCTCCCTTTGAGCCCTGACATGTAAGCACCCAGCCAGTCTGTCACCAATTCCACAGCAGAACTCCATGCATTTGAGCATCCAACTCCATACTAAACTGTCTGTTCCTCCAGTGGACTGTAAGTGACACAACCGGTTTTGTCTTCTTTGCCTTATGCTCAACCAAAAGCTTGGAAGCTCCCATCCCAATCACCTATCAAACTAGCTTTGCGGCTCAGAGGAATGAAAGGCTATTGCAAAAGCTGCCACTGAAATAACTTCCTCACCCTTCCCCAAATCCCAAACCTGAGTAAACTCACAGCATGCACTCAGTAGGTACATCAAGAACCCTCTCCGCAAATATTTGTAAACCTTATTTACAGTGAATTAACATGACAATATCTTCACATGCTGAATAAAGTAGTAATTCAGCAGGCATATCAAAAGGAAGTAGCACAGGAGTTGATCTTACTGTATCTGCATTTGAACAGCACCTTAGTATACAACTAAGTTCCTCAACATCTTCCAAGGACAGATCCTACTCAAAATAATCACATGAAATTGGTTTCAATTGGACCTGAGGAAGACAGTGTCACAATAAATGATATGCAAAAGCACAACCCTAAACAAAATGTTACCTAGTATTTGCATCTGAAAAAACAATGTTTGTTTTTTCAAGTGGACTAATTGAAAAAAAATCATACATTCCTCACATACATTCCCCAGAGTTCAGAGATAAGAAAAATAATTTACAGTACTTGATTTAGCAGAAGATATAAGCAGAAATGTTCTCATAAGCCATGGAGATTGATTAAATCCCTCTGGAATATTAATCGAGAGATAAGATATACTTTGCTCAGCGCCTAGTCCCATGGTGCTTCATTAACTTAATTTCCAAGTGCATCAAACAGAAATTAGCTGATCCAGAAGCTCTTCCAAGTTCCTATGCTCAAAGATACCTTGGCTATATTAATCTTTTTTAGGAATACCATAAGATCTGCCTGTTCTTCAGCCCACTTAAGCACTGCATTGATTTCAGCTTCCATCACAAAGCAGCAGTATAGTAGCAAGCACAGGCATATTGTGACTCTCCAAGTACACTGCGGGGTAGGGGTGCAGCTTTCCATTGGGCTTATTTCCAAACTTTGGTTCCATATATATTATAGAGGAGAGTGAGGCATTCCCAAATGGTATCTAGAGCAGCCAGCACGCTGAGGGCAACTTGACAGGCATCTGAGTGGACTTGACAATGTGGCAGAGCACCTTGCTAAGAGTATAGTTAAAAGCAGGGCTTTTGCAGAACAGCGCCAGAATGTGTAGTACCAAATAAATCTGTAGACAGGGCTAATATCACTCTGGCATTTTTTATTTTTTTTTAGTATGTGGCTGGTCATTTGGGGTTTTTTGTATCTTATAATGTTTTGAAGCACACTACTACTGTGTCATGGGTGCATTGCTCTTTGCAATCAACATGTCTGTTTTCCACAGGGCTCATTTAGTGGTCTGGTATTAAGATTTCCTAGTACAATGGGCCCCACAGATGAGGTCAGTCAAAGTCCAATGTCTGGAATTTATCTTAGGCTGAGGTTTTGTCTGCCTCAGCAAATAGTAGGGTGCAACAGGAGCACCTGTTGCTTGCACTTCCAGTTAAGAACGGCTGTTCTTACTGTATGTCCACATGGACACAACATAACTTCAGACTTTGTGTCTTAAACATCAGCTTCCTCCCCAGCTGGCACCTGAGCAAGTGTTCCAAGGATGAAAATCTGTGCATAGCTCAGGAGCTCACCTCTGCATGTAAAGTTCCTCTCTACTCATGAACCTAAAGGTACAGCCTCCTCCTAAAGGCAATGACCAAACTGAATGGAGAGTTTTTTCTAAAACCATACAGTGGAAGTTTCAAGAAGTGGAAAAAAGACTCCAGCAAAGCAAGTTGTGTACAAAGTTTCCGGTTTGTCCTCAAACCAAGAGCTGGAGTGCACCTTCAGGTGTTAGGGTTGTGCTTCTGTAAACTCGAAAGAAACAGAGCACAGAGATGTGTGATAGTCAACCCACCCCTGCAGGGGCATGTTTGTCTCTCTGAAGAGTCTTTATAGCCTTTGGGAGAATGTTTGGTACTGGGGCATAATATTTCTTAAAATAAATCTCCTAAATAATGGCTTTTAATTTTTGCCTCTTCCCACCTTTGCCCTGCTGGTATTGCCTACTCTGGCATATGCCCTGTGGAGGGTGGTGCAGCCCTGTGTTAAATAGTCACAGAGAACCAGGTGTCAAACCCATCACTTTACTTCCTCACTGCAATCTGTAGCAAGTTAAAAGAAATTTGGGGTGGTGGGATAGCTAGGACATGCAGAAAGTGAGGGGGAAGGCAGAAGGGAGGTCCTGAGGACAAATGTCTCAAAAGTGGCAGATGGAAAAGGACCTGGAGGTGTAGGTTGACAACCAGCTGAATAAGAACCAGCAATGTGCCAGGTGGCCAAGAAGGCCAATAGCATCCTGACTTGTATCAGAAATACTGTGACCAGCAGGACCAGGGAAGTGATTGCCCCCTAGTACTCAGCACTGGCGAGGCAGCACCTCAAATGCTGTGTACAGTTTTGGGTCCCTCAGTATAAGAAAGACACCAAGGTGCCGGAATGCATCCAGAGGAGGGCAATGAAGCTGGTGAAGGGACTGGAGCACAAGTCCTATGAGGAGCAGCAGGGGGAAGTGGGATTGTTCAGCGTGGAGAAGAAGAGACATTATTGCCATCTACAACTACCTGAAAGGAGGTACTAGTGAGGTGGGTGTTGGTCTTTTCTCCCAAGTAACAAGCAATAGGATGAGAAGAAACGGCCTCAAGTTGTACCAGGGTAGGTTTAGTCTGGACATTAGGAAAGCATTGGAACAGGTTGCACAGGGAAATGATTAAGTCGCCATCCCTGGAGGTATTTAAAAGAGGTGTCGATACGGTACTTGGGGATATGGTTTAGTGGTGGACTCAGCAGTCTTAGGTTTATGGTTGGACTCAATCTTAGAGGTCTTTTCCAACCTAAACTATTCAGTGAGGAGAACACTTCTGGACCGACTGACAGAGAGTGGCAAGATCTCAGCTGAGCTAAGTGGTGCAGTGTCACACCAGAGGGACAGGATGTCACCCAGATGGATCTGGATAAGCTGGAGAAGCGGGCCTGTGCGAACCTCATGTGGTTCAACAAGGCCAAGTGCAAGGTCCCAGACCTAGGTCGGGGCAATCCCCAACTTCAGTACAGGATGGGGGAAGATGTGATTAAGAAGGACTTGGAGGTGCTGGTTGATGAGAATCTCGACATAAGCCGGGAATGAATGCTCGCAGGCCAAAGGCCCAACCGTATCCTGGGCTGCATCAAAAGAAGCATGGCCAGCAGGTTGAGGGAGGTGACTCTGCCCCTCTGCTCTAGTGAGACCTCATCTGGAGTATTGTGTCCAGTTCTGTAATCCACAGCGTAAGGATATGGAGCTATTGGAATGGGTCCAGCTGAGGAATGGGTCCAGATGATCCAAGAGCTGGAGGACCCTCCCTGTGAGGACAGGCTGAGAGTTGGGGTTGTTCAGCCTGAGGAGATCTTAACAGTGACTTTCCAGTACCTGAAGGGGCTACAAGAAAGCTGGAGAGGGCCCATTTACAGAGGCATGGAGTGAAAGAACGAGGGGAAATAGCTTTAAATGGGAGGGGGGAAGATTTAGGTTGGGCATTGGGAAGAAATGG
The DNA here is from genome assembly GCF_032191515.1 of Phaenicophaeus curvirostris. NCBI lineage: Eukaryota > Metazoa > Chordata > Aves > Cuculiformes > Cuculidae > Phaenicophaeus > Phaenicophaeus curvirostris. Next base: position 195,654,334 of record NC_091392.1, read on the forward strand.
AGAATTCCTCACGCTGAGGGCGGTGAGGCACTGCCACAGGGAAGCTGTGGCTGTCCCATCCCTGGAGGCGTCCAAGTCCAGCTTGGTGGGACCTCGAGCAGCCCGGCCTGGCGGGAGGCGACGCTGCCCGCGACAGAGGGTGGAGCTGCACAGGCCCTCAGCTCCCTTCCAGCCCAAACCACTCCACGATTCTCCGATCCGTCACGCCCAGCGGGAGGTGCCTCAGGGCGCAGGGAGAGACTCGCCCCTTCCCCCGCGGCGCCGAGCGGGGCTGGGCTCGGCCGCGATGTGGGCGCCGCTCGGTGCTCTGGCGGAGCCGCGGGGATCCCGGGCAGCCAGCGGCCGCCGCTGGGCAGCCGTGCTGGGAGCGGCGGCGGGGCTCGTCCTCCTCGGGTTCCTCCTCGGTACAGTGCGCGGGGAGCGGGGAGCGCTGCGGCCGCCCTGCCCGCCGCGGGGACGGGAGGGGACGCGGGGGAACTGCCAGCGCCCGGGGACGGGAGAGACCGGGCTCCCTCCTGCCCCGCAGCCACCGACCCCTCCGGGCATTCCCGACCCCTCCGGGCATTCCCGGCCCCTCCTGGCATTTCTGACCCCTCCTGGCACTTCTGACCCTCCTAGCACTTGTGGCTCCTCGTGGCATTTCTTACCTTCCTGGCATTCCTGCCCCCTCCTGGCACTTCTGGCCTCTCCGCAGAAGTGGTCCTGCCATCGAGAGTGGCTTTGGGGCTTGTTTTTCATAGAGTAGAATCATAGAAAAGGTTGGAAAAGACCCCTGAGATCATCAAGTCCAACTGTCGGTTCAGACATGCAAGTAGAATGTTTTGGTTCGGTGTTTTTTTTTTTTCCAGTTTCCTTTTCAATCAAGTCATTTTGCTACGGGCAATAGCAGAGCGGCAGGATTTGTGAGGAGGAGACTGACATGGGACCCTCGGCTCTGCTGCCTCAGGGCTGCACCAGCCCAAAGCAGAAAGGGTGAAGTGTAAATGCAGGGCTGAGGAGCCTGATGGCAGCAGGGGTGTGGGCTGCAGCAAAAGAAGTGTGGCCAGCAGGTCGAGGGAGGGGATTCTGCCCCTCTACTCCGCTCTCATGAGACCCCACCTGGACTATTGTGTCCAGTTCTGGAATTCCCAAAGTAAAAATCATATGGAACTGTTGGGATGGGTTTAGTGGAGGGCTACGAAGATGATCAGAGAGCTGGAGCATCTTCCATACGAGGAGAGGCTGAGAGAGTTGTTCAGCCTGGAGAAGAAAAAGCTCCAGGGAGGCCTTATAGCGACCTTCTCCTACATGAAGGGGCTACGGGAAAGCTGAGGAGGGACTGTTTACGAGGGCTTGAAGTGATAGGATGAGAGGGAATATCTTTAAATTGGAGGGGGAAAGATTTAGGCTAGACATTGGGAAGAAATTCTTGACTCTGAGAGTGGTGAGACACTGGAACAGGTTGCCCAGGAAAGTTGTGGATGCCCCATCCCTCGAGGTGTTCAAGGCCAGGTTGGATGGGGCTTTGAGCAGCCTGGTCTGGTGGGGAGTGTCCCTGCCCATGGCAGGGAGGTTGGAACTGAATGAGCTTTAAGGTATCTTCCAACCCAAACCATTCTATGGTTCTATGAATTTCTTGTTCCGCCTCCTGCTTGGCCCAGGCAGGGAGGCCTGGCACTTGCTGCCACAAGAGATTTTCCCTCCCTCCCTCCCTCCTCATTGCTTCACAGATGGATCAGGATCAGTTTGGAGGAGGAAGGAAAACAAAAGAGCCACTTGTATTTTGAAATGCCTTTTGGTATGTACTTGTGATTCATGCCATTGGGACACCCTGACTGAATTATTTATGTGAAAAGAACCTTTCACTGGGCCACCAGTCAGGGCTGCGCTCATTTGCACTACCTATGTAACTGCTGCTGCATTTGCTCTGAATATGTCCAATCTCTGACTTATAAATAATAAAAAAAAAGATGTCAGAAACACTGTATTTGTAGCCAGGTGTTCCTCTCATCACTTACTCTGGTAATGCCAGCACAGTAAGAGAAGGATTCCAGAATAAGAGCCAGACAGACCAGAGGGTGAGAAAGTAGTTAGAAGACATCTGTTCCTTACCAAGGGTGTCTGTGTTTCTGTGCATTTTTTGTAGAGCTGCTGCCTTATTACTGAGGCGACAGATATGATTGAAATGAGTGACAGCACGGTGTTCTGCTGCTAAAGCAAGATAGATAAGTCTCCTTAGCATCTACAGTAGAATAACTGCTGAATAAATATAACATATTATTTCATTCCCTTCGATATCCACCTAAGTAAAGAAGTTCTCTTACTGTGTGGATGACTGCCACTGCCATCACTGTGCAGCCTGTATTGGTTTGTGGCTGCTTGTCTGTGCTGAGGTAAAGACGATTGCAAAATACGCAGTGAAAATCTTGTGGTGATACCGAAGAGAAATGGTGTGTGTTATGAGGATATTACTTTGGTGGTTTTACTGTCATATTTTGCTGTGTTGTACAGGCTGGTTTGCAAAACCTACAGAAAAGAAGACATCTGTGAGTCCTTATGAGAATGTGAAGGCGGCATTTATGGCTGAAATGAAAGCTGAAAACATCAAGCAGTTTCTTCAGTAAGCAATGTATAGACTAATGAGTCAAATAAAAAAAAAAAAAAAAGAAAATCCAAGCAGAAAGCAGCCCAAGGATGCTACCAAACAGAGGCTAGTGTACAGGTTCTCAGCCATAGCTTTTATCTAATTGTCCCAGTGAGCTGTGATTGACAAAACAGTTCATCCCAGCTTCTCTCATTCATGTTTGTGTTAGAAACAGTTGAGTTGATCAGTAATCTCAATACTTAAAGTAACTAAAAACTAAACTAAACTCTTGCTCAGCCTTCGGTGAGTGCATGTACAGTATGAAGGTTCAGCCTTTCTCTTCTGTGTCTGTTTTTAGACTACCACCCTGTTTATTTTACATCGGTTTTTATGTGAAAACATTCACTTAAAATTGGGCTGTATGAATGAACTTATATCAGGAGAGATTGAATGGAATATCAGTGTAAAAGAGAAGAAAACCATACCAGTGTTCAAGCCTTTAGTTCTTCCTACAACTTAAGCTGTAATATCTTATTGCTACTCTCTCTTTACACTTTGTCATACAGTGACCAAATGTATGTTTTCATCTGTCACCATTCTGACCTTATTTTCGTGAGGGAAGATAGATCTCAGTGCTCTCTCCTTCTGCACAGTGGATAGCTACAACAGACATACTAGATACCAGCTAGTCAGCCAACAGCGCATTCCACTGCTCATGATATACATCTAATAGTCTTAAAGCTTTAGAGCCTTTTTCAACACTATGTTATTTTCCACAATAATTTTTCCTCTCATCTAACTTTTACTGCTTGAATTAGTTGATTTTAAATGTACTCATTTCTTTTATTAAATCCTAAAAGCAAACCTGCTAACAGTTGTTCCTGAAAATTCAAACAATGGAAGATGACAATACAAGGGGCTTTTTTATTCTGTTACAGTTTAACTAATCTAATTGATTTCTTAATTTCTGTAACTTAGAAGCTTTAACAATAAGAAAACTGATGCACTATTGTTTGTTTATTTTAGAGATCTTGTAAGCAGATTATTTTTCTCTTAGGAGAGTGTAGTAGTTGTTAAAAGCTGTATTTATTTCAGTCAATCCTAGACCAAAAGTCGAAGTTTATTGATAGAAATTTACTTTCTGTTGAAAAAAAAAAGTGTTAGAATATCAGTTATTTTGGAAGTGATCAGCAAATTCAGGTTTGCTTTAAATTCCCAGCCTGATTAAGTAGCATGAAGTTGTATCTTGATACAAAACTAAATTACTAAAAATACATTTTCAGTTTATAAGATTTTGGCAATCCCACTTCTTTCATTTTAAGTGCACTTGCCACAAGCTGTTGCAAATAAATTACCTGGAAAGTATATTCTCTTTACTCTAGAACAGCCATGTCCTGGATTGTATAAACATTGAAAACTAAGAAGATTTTTTACAGTCTTAACCTGTGTTTTGGCTCCTACAATGTCAGCTGTTGTTAAACAGCTCTGTAAGAGGACTGCTTTCTGCCATCTAAACAACCTGTGTCTATGCCAACAGGAAACATTGTACTTCCTTTTACTGTCATAGGGCCAATTCTGCAGTGAAATAGGGCAGACACTTTGTCGCTACTCAGAACTACAAGTACAAGCAGTCAAGAGAGGAAATGAAAAAAAACCACAATATGCAGTTAAATGGGAATATAGTACAGGCGAATGTTATTGCATAAGTCAAATTTTAAGGAAAACATGCCTAACTCTTACAGAAAACAGCAATTGTCTCTAACAAAAACACATAACTCTGCTCTCGGTTATGTGTGTCATCTAGAAAATGGTACTGTCACCATAACAAGGATTTCTAGCACAGTGTTGGTACTGGATATTGACATTATCAGAGGACCATGGTTTTATCTAGCAGTATTCGTTACAAAGCAGAGGTGTGTAATTCTTTCAGAGTGTTTTGTTTGATGACTTTGTTTTTACTGGAACTCAAGAATTAAAAGTTTTCCTTATTTTATTACCCCTTCCTTGTTGAAGATCCAGTTTCCTTCGTTAACACCAGCTGGTACAGCACATGCTTCTGTGGCGTGTTGATGGCATGGCCCTGTGACAGGATGAGGAGATCATGATGACAACTTCATGCAGCTGGGAGTTTCTTCAGCTCACTGCACCACTGGCCTCTCTCAATGGTCTAGAGAATTTATGTTTTTTTCAGGCAGTGGGTTGCTCACTATTTATGGTATCATTCAGTGCTTGTTATTCACTCTGAATGACTTTTAAGTCATAAGCTGTTGAGGTTTTCTGTTCCTTGTTTGTAAGCCATGGTGAACTCACTCTTTCTTATTTGCCAACAAGACACACTCAAAGTGAATTTTTGTGCCAAAATTCATTAAAGTGGGATACAAGAAGAATCTCCAGTTAATTAACTGTATGGATCAGAGTAATGATGCACATTTCTAAATGGAATATGCAGAGATAAGTATACTCAATTTTTTTTAGTGCGTCATAAAGAAGTTTGGTCTCATTATGCATAGGATTGATTTGCTTAAGGTCACCCAGAAGACACTGAGTAAAGGGAAGACAAGATCCCACAGCTGATATAATTGTGCCATTCTTACTAAACCACACTCTGAGGAAGGTGCAAGCACCTGTGATAATCAGGACAGACCAAAACCATTTACCCCAACTTATACGCATACAAGATGGGCAAAAGAATTGATGTAGAGGAGTCCAGGTTGTTATTTAGCCCAGGTACATCTGGTTCATTTCTAAGAGGAGTTTTGATTATGAGCTGCAGTGCCTGATCCTGACTCATTCCTTCTTTTTCTCCAGCAATTTCACACGGCTTCCTCACCTAGCAGGAACAAAGGAGAATCTACATCTGGCACAGCAAGTCCAAACTGAATGGAAGGAGTTTGGTTTGGATCATGTTCAACTGGTTCATTATGATGTTTTGCTCTCTTACCCTGATGCTGCTAAGCCAAACTACATCTCAATAATTGATGAGCATGGAAATGAGGTACAGAAAATACAAGTTTTTGCAAACAGGGAACAAAATTACCTTCATACACTTGGGAAGTCTGGGAAGGAAAACTATACTTGGTTTTGTTGATGGTGTTGGACCTGATCCAAAACTCAAGGAAATCAGGGGTTCCACTTTCCTCTTATATTTTGTATAGTTATTTCTTAATTTATGTGTTAGAAATACTATTAAATACCCTGACTTGTATAGCATACTGGCACATCGATTAAATGAGAATTATGTATGGTAATTACTTTATGTAATTAAATTGTTTTGAAATTGTTCTTTTACTCAGAAAGAGGAAAGCATCTATGATCAGCACTACTATTTATGATGTTTCATCATATAATATCAGTGATAATGCTAAATTCAGCTTCTTGAAGATTAAAACTTAGACCTCAAGATGTATTATCACAAGTAACATCAATTCATTATGGAGCAGCTCAAGTGTTCGAGAAGCTGCGGGGAAGAGGAGAATGCATGTGTTTTTTACTGCTACAATATATCCTGCTTTTATCGGTGGTACTGAGACCACCTTAAGGGACTGTGTGCTCATTTAAGTGAGATTCTCTGTGAAGAGTGAAGATGGGAGGAAGTCAAGCATTGAATCTGCATACTGAAAGGGATGTCCAGTGCTTGCTTAAGTTTTGGCCACTCTAGGGTTGTAAAACTAGAGTCCTTTAAATACATGTGAAATGTGACTCAGTAGGAAGTGCTTCTTTTTCATATTGCCTGGTTTTACTTTTTTCTTCTTCCCTACTAGATTTTCAACACATCATTGTCTGAGCCTCCTCCTCCAGGATATGAAGCTGTTAGAGATGTGGTGCCACCTTACAGTGCTTTTTCAGCCCAAGGAATGCCTGAGGTAACATATTAAAATAGTAAAAGAAGTAAAAATAGAAATGGAAACAGAAATACAGGTAGGAACTGAAATAATAGAAACAGAAATAGAAATAATAGAAACAGAACAGATGGAATACCATTGCATACTGTAGCATAGCATGGCACAGAATAGTATAGAGTGATATAGAATAATCTGAAATTCCTGTGTCTTAGACTTTAGTTCAAAATCTGACATGTCACCAGTTAGAAAGGTGTCCTAGCTCTGATGTATTTGGGAGTTTTACAATGGAGTAAAGTTCAACTTGAGCAGTCATACGTATATGTTTAATTTTTTTTGTCTAGTTTGAGTTAGAACTGGATTTTGTATTTATATTTTCCTAAAAAAATGGTAATAAGTCTTGAATGTTTGCTGTTGTAAGCTTATTCTGTGACTATGCACCCTTGTTTCCCACCCTGGTGAACAAGTAAGATTCTTATATTTACATAGCCAAATGAACAACTTCATTTTCAAAATGCTGCTTGCCAAAGGCTGATACTGGCAGGTAGAACTGTGCCGTGTGTAGTATGCCTGAAAATGGCTTTTGCTAGCATTTCTAGCTGGTGGTAGAAGTGTTGCTGTGATCTGAGCTTTACACTAATCCTTGCCATCTTCTTGTACAGACGGTACCAGCTGACAGGCTTCCTTTTATAAAGCTGGCCTGTGTAACAGGAGTTTCCTATCCTTTGATCCATTAGCGGTTTCCATTAATATTTCGTAAGATTAGAAATTTTTTGTTGTTGTTCTTAGTATCTTTCCTGTCTATACATAGAAGACTGTAGGTTGGCAGGGCCCTCTGGAGGTCATCTGGTCCAATCTCTGAAACAAGTTTTAAAAGTTGCAGCTTCCTTCTTTAGAAGAAGATTTTATTTTAATTAAATATAAGAGCTTTTTTTCTGAAAAAAAACCAATAAATAAGACAGATTGTCTTTTCAAATATGAGGTTTATGTTCACTTTATTGCATAATACTTTGACAAAAGCTCCAGGTACCTAACTAGTGCTGATAGCAATAACGTTCTCCAGTGAGCAGTTGTCTGCACCTGTACTGCAATCAGGGAACATGTATATAGCTGAGCAGTGGGAATACTCAGTGGTTCAGAGCTCTTCAGAGTTCTCCCACACCTGCGTATGTATTTTGTGTTAAAAGCTATTCTGTTACATACCAGAACTAAGCTGTGGAGAGAGATATGTGGAACTTGCCAAATATCTTTCTGCTTACTAATTTTGTGAATGATTCCTGCATAAAGCTCTGAGTCAGTGAAGGCAGAATGCTGTAAAGTATTTGCATCCCAGGCTAACTATAGTTTCACAAGTAGGCCCCCTTTTTGGAAATCAGGAGAAATGTAGCAAAGCTCTTCGTACTGAGAGTCCAAGAATGCAGTGCTCACATTTTCTGGGTGAATGCTTTAACGAGGGAGTTGTGGAAATACAGTTTGGTGCTGCTAGCTCTATTACTTTTTCCTGCAGCTTTTTTTTAAAAATAAGTGACAGTGACTGTGTTTTGAAGGCTAAATACTGTCAGAGTGGGATAGTGGCTACTTGCCTGGTACAGTGAGGCCCTGCAGAGATTTTCAAGTAGATTCCACTCATTTCAGGTTCTCAGTAGGTGGAAGGTGGAATACATCCTCATCTCATATAGATTGTTAGGAATGTTTGTTTCTTCTGTGTGGTGTATTCTAACTAAATCCCAATAAACTGATGGATGAAAAAAAGTTAAGTTTTGAGCAGAAACTTCTTTTAACAGAAATATTTAACAGAGAGTAAAGTAGTGAAGTCGCATTCTGTCAGTAGTAGTAATAGTGGTTCAGAACATTAGCATCATAAATGATGGTAAAAGTCTGCTCTTCACCTCCTTTTTAAGTGACTGCAAAAATACTCTCATCTAGTTAATGGTGGTCACAAGTAAGAGGTGTGCTTGAGATCTCTTAACTTTGCTAAAACAGCACAGACAAAACATTTTATGAGTCTATGTTACATTCCTAAAGCTTATATTTTGTAATAGTTCCATGTACTTGAGGGATTTAATCGTATCACTAGGAAATGATGATCCATAACTGTCATAATGGTCTAATGAGAAATTTATTGCATTGGTGTACTTCTTATTCCTGTTAATGAAAATGAAGATGAAGAATTTTCAGAAATGCTAAAAGAAATTAATTAAGAAAGCCTGATTTACTATGCAATATATTGAATATTGCCAGAATCTTCAAATAAATAGCTTTCAATGTAGTTTCGGAGATGTAGAGATTGAATAAATATGAATTATTCTGCAACACTTGGAAAAATGCTATGAATACAGATGATATACTTTATATAAGATATAGTTATGAGAGCTTCTTCTAAAGATCAGAAGTGTTCTTTTCTTTAAATGATGGCATTTATTTAATCAAAGACATTATTTTAAAAGCCCTGTGAAATGTGAACAGGTTTTTACCATAAAATGTTACTGTTGTGTTAACATCGAACAGGGGCCCTGAATGTGAGAATCCAATGGGTTGCTATTAGTTGTTATAATTGCAACTCTGCAACTATGTAAGTCAAACTATTGAAATCCTCGGTTTTGTATTTTTCATAAAAAAGCCCAATAACCTACAAATGTAGGTATTCTGTACAAGGTACTCTGAAGAAATTAGGTTAATATGGAGGAAGAAATTCCCCCTCTGATTAATCTAAATAGACTGTAAGAACTTGCTTAACTTCCGTAGTTATACTTGATTTTACAGAAAGGGAAAACTGCTCTCTAAATTCAGAAAAGCTACCCCAAGAGTAATCCATACATTTATTAATTGTTCTCTGAACAGAGAGAACTTGAAACTTAATAGATGTGAAACTGTTTGCCTTATTTAAATAGTCCTTTTTATTTAATGAATTTATCCTAACTGAATTGATTTTGCTTAATTTAAGAAGGAATTAGAAATCGAGCGGGTTACTGATGAAACCAGTACAGTCAAAATGACTGTGCCACAGGTATAATCAATGTAAGGTGTATCCAGAGGGTAATTTATCCCTTCCTAAAATAGACTTTCAAAACAGGTTTGGGGTGAAGTCTCCTGGAAAGGGTTAGTTCTCAACTTTTCCCTGGCTATGGTGTGTACTGTTGGACCTTATAAGACAATGCACACAACCTTTAGGTTACTGACACTAAGGACGATGAGGCACACACCAAATACTGAATTATGTCGATGAAGCACAGTCATGAAGAATACTTCATTTGTGTGCAAGGTGTATTTATTGTGACAGTCATCTAGTTGTAGCTTCTGCTGTATTCAATGAAAATCAAGTCCTGAGAATTTCATCGGATGTTGGCATAATTCAGATTACTCTTACTGTGCAAAGTAGAATTGATATTTACTGTAGTGTCTGGGTTCAATATATGTCCAGCTATCCAAGGACAATTACAGCTTAAACAGAATATGAAGTGAAGTAAATGCCATAGACTGAGCACTTACTTTAACTTTCTGATTCGCAAGTCATATCTTAACATTCTCCATTGAGGACAAAATCTGGCAGCTTTGGGTAGCAGGGGTCTAAATTCATCAGAAGTCACTTGTCTACCTAATGGCCTCATGATCAAAGCTTGAACTCATACCAAAGCCAATCCTGGAGCTCGTTGTTCCCAGCTTATTCTCTTAATAGATTACATTGTCCTTTTGACATGCTCATTGACATTCTTGTTTCAAATTCTACCCTTTTTTATCAGGGTGAGCTAGTATATGTGAATTATGGCCGCACCGAGGACTTCTTTAAGCTAGAACGTGACATGGGAATTAACTGTACAGGAAAGATTGTTATCGCCAGGTATGGGAAGATCTTCAGAGGGAATAAGGTAATGCCTCTATATAAAAATGTTACTTGTGCCATCCTTCAGTTGATTTCAAGAGACTGAAACACATTCCTGAAGTATTCAGGAGATTTTCATGTAACTGAGTTTTTCATAGGCATGCATTCAAAGATGTTTCTTTAGTAGGACATATAAAATACATATTTGATATGTATATAATACATCTATAGTATAGAATTAAATAAGTTGGAAAATATGTATTTTTTATATACATTTGCATGCTATAAATTGTTCCAAAATATTTCTGTCACTATTGGGTATCTTAACTCTGCACTAGATTGTCTTCCCTATTGGTTCAGCTGTGCTTTAAGAGGCCTGCTTTGGATTTCTTTATAATAGTTTCTGTCCATCAGGCAGAGACTGTAACTACATGCAGGTTATTGTAAGTTCTGTATTTGTTTATTCAATGTCTGTATCATATAAATGTTTTTAAACTACAGATTTCTGCACATTTACATGGCCTGACGGGAAAGTACCTAATAATGTGTAAAATCTTGATAACCGTACTGTGATTTTCCAACTTCCTAATGTTATGCAAGAATGGGATAGAGGATGAAGGCAAGTAGTGTGTTTCCTAAAAAATGCCATGGTATTTCTAAACTAAAATATCCAAATATAAAACTGTTGAGGATTAACTGTCACTCAATAACTACGAATCACTGTCTTACCTGGTGGCAAAATGGATTGGGATGTCAGATTGACATATATTTTCTCTCTCTCGCTCTCCACCAGCCAGGATCATACAATAATAAATTCTCATGGGAAGACTTTTCTAAAATCAAAACAGCATGCAGGTCAGCCCCTCTGCTGTAATAAGCCTAAGCCTAATGAACAGACCTCTTTGGAGTTAGGCTTGCTCACACCCAAAGACATTTTCGAACTCTCCAATAACACTTTTTCTTTGTAGTCTAAACTCTGAGATACATTAGGAGGTCATTTAGGGTAAATAAAATGAATACATGACTGACTGAAAGATGTTTGCATCAATGTGTTACATTTTTTTTTTCCATCCATGCTGCAGACATTTCAATAGTCAATATTGAATTGGAGGACAGAAAAGAAACTCAGGCTATGCAGTAATACTGTGAAGGGTATTTTCCATGTTCACAGAACAGAATCACGAGGTTGCAAAAAAGACCCATAGGATCATCGAGTCCAACCATTCCTATCAATCACTAAACCATGCCCCTCAACACCTCATCCACCCATGTTTTAAATACCTCCAGGGAAAGTGACTCAACCACCTCCCTGGACAGCCTGTTCCAGTGCCCAATGACCCTTTGAGTGAAAAATTTTTTTCTGATGCTAAGCCTGAACCTCCCCTGGCAGAGCTTGAGGCCATTCCCTCTTGTCCTGTCACCTGCCACTTGGGAGAAGAGGCCAGATCCCTGCTCTCCACAACCTCATAGTAGCTGTAGAGAGCAGTGAGGTCTACCCTCAGCCTTCTCTTCTCCAGGCTAAACAACCCAAGCTCTCTCAGGCGCTCCTCATAAGACTTGTTCTCCATCCCCTTCACCAGCGCCGTTGCTCTTCTCTGGACACGCTCCAGAGCCTCAACATCCTTCTTGTGCTGAGGGGCACAGAACTGAACACAGTATTTGACATGCGGTCTCACGAGTGCCAAGTACAGAGGGAGAATAACCTTCCTGGACCTGCTTGTCACACTGTTTCTGATACAAGCCAAGATGCCATTGGCCTTCTTGGCCACGTGGGCACACTGCTGGCTCACGTTCAGTCGCTGTCAACCAACATCCCCAGGTCCTTCTCCAGGCGGCTTTCTAGCCAGACTTCTCCTAGTCTGTAGCACTGCATAGGGTTGTTGTGCCCCAAGTGCAGGACCCGGCACTTGGCCTTGTTAAACCTCCTGCCATTGGTCTTAGCCCAGTGGTCCAACGTGTTCAGATCCATTTGAAGAATCTCCCTACCCTCCAGCAGATCAACGCTTCCACCCGGCTTAGTGTCGTCTGCAAACTTGCTAAGGGTGCACTCGATGCCTTCATCCAGGTCATTGATAAAGACATTGAACAGGGCTGGACTCAATGTTACTGCAGTTATCTCCTAACTAAATTCTGAAGAACAGCAAATATCTTATTTTCTTATGGAGCCTGATATCTGCATATTTATTTTCAGGAAATGTTATGATATGAGACACTTAACGGGCCCTACTTAGCCCAAGCTCTGTAAAAGGCCCTGAGGAATAATCACTGTAATTTATAATACCTCCTTTTGCCTCTTGAACTTGTGTCAAGCTGTAAAGAGACAGGGACTGGAGATGTGCTTTGCAGGTGAAGAATGCTGAATCGGCAGGTGCCAAGGGAGTTATTCTGTACTCTGACCCTGCTGACTACTGCGCCTCAGGAGTAGATCCCTATCCAAATGGCTGGAACCTTCCAGGTGGAGGAGCCCAGCGTGGAAATGTATTAAACCTGAATGGGGCGGGGGATCCTCTGACACCAGGTTATCCTGCAAAAGGTAAGTAACGTGAGGAGTCGTGCTCTGAGGGTCTGGATTCAGGAATGGTGGGGAAGGTAATGGGGATGTTCTTTCCCTAGGAACAAAACACTTTTTTTTCTTGGTCTATATGTTCCTCAAATAAGCAGCTTTGGACTTAATGTCAGTAGGGCACCTCTGCAAATGGTGCATGAGAGAAAATGAGAGGATGTTAAGGGAGCCACTCAGTGCAGTGCTGGGCTGCTTAACTTCACAGACATACCCAGGCTAGCCAGAGGTCATGACACAAGTATTTGATAGCTGAAACCCTAGTCTTTTCTTTCTGCTTCTCATCAGTAAGTTAGCAAGGAGCCAGCCTGTGTAGCTCACAGGTTTCTTTGCTTTTGTAGTGTTCCTTTCTGCGGGATTTGAGCTCCTTTTCTTATACAGGAGTCCCTACTGGTAATTCTGGAAACTTTCGTGTTGGGAGTCATGACACCTGGCTGCAGCTGAGGCTCCTGAAAAGATGACTATTCCCCACTGGTTCATCACCTTCCTCATGCCTCCTTGGCAGCTTATTTGAGCTCTGCCTAAGCTGTTTCTTTTAGCACTTGACTCAGATAATTTTAGCTGAAATGCATTAAGAACCATTCAGGCCAGCGCTGGAACCAGGATGTCTGGGCGAGGCAGTCACCTCAAGAGCAGCACTCTCTGTGACAGGGAAGGTTACCTGTAGCCAACACAGCTTGAGCTGGAAGAGGACACGTGTTCACAACAGCAGCATGGCAGGAGCAAGAAGAAAATTTCTGGTTCCTCATGCTAGAGTCAGGAGTCTCATAGATGAATACTTGTCTGCTTCCCTCAACAAGGGTCCATGTGAATGTTGTGTTAAGGAGGAAACTATTCTTTTCCATACCTGCTGGCTTGCAAACATCAAATCTTGAAATTTTGTCCACATTGTGAGAATGAAGATTCTCATTTGTTAAAGAAGAGCAAACCAAAACCAACGCAAACACTTTATTTGTATTTAAGCTCCATGAGAGCAAAGCAGACTTCACAAAAACAGCAAAACAAACCAGAATATTCATTAGCCCAGTGCGTAAGTTTTTATCTGCATCTCTTATCAGCTGGCAACAGTTTTTTATTTCCAAGCTGAATGTTCCAAGCATCAGACTACGGGATCCCTCTTTGCTCTTGTTCTTTCTCTGTGGCTTAGTCTTCAAGTTCCTTCCCATGGAAAGAAATAGTTCTACCTACATGTATTTCAGTGCCAAAAAAGCAAACAATTTTAAAATTTCCAGCCTTTTCTAAATGCAAGACTAAAAGAATCTTTCTTAGTTTCTTTCTGGAAACATGTTGATAGAGCATAAAGAATGAAATCACTGAAGAAATGTGAGCCTAGCTTTGAGGAAAGTGAAATGATTATCCCCGACTACAGTGTTAGGACTGTGCTACAAACTGTACAGTTCCTTCTGAGAGTTGTAAACATGAAAATATCTGTCTTCTGCTTTCAGAATACACCTACCGATTAGACAAAGCCAGTGGTGTAGGTCTCCCAAAAATTCCAGTTCATCCTATTGGCTATCACGATGCTGGGGTATTACTGCGGTAAGTGTATGGGAGACACGGAATTTTAAGCAGACTGTTTTTTGAAAATTATGAGAGTATTTGAAAAGAAAGGGAAAAGACTTTTGCACTGTGCTTCTACTGTTGCTGTTGAAACAGTATATGTTTGTCTGTCATTAGGTTCTCTGTAAGAGGTAATTACTACATACCAGCTATGTGCAGAGTGATCTGGAAAGGATAATCTGTAATATATCATGATTAATCATGTATACAGAAGTTATAAAAGTGTTTCTCAGCAGGATTAAAGGCAAAAATTTTTGAGGGTGGCATGATACCTGTCTTGTGAAAAAGACTACAAATGAAGTAATTAATTTGTCTGGGGATAGACATATTTGCCACAGATTATTCTCCTGTGGAAGCTTGTAGTATAAATTATCTAAGGTAAAGACCATCACTGTGATCTGTGTGCGCTTGGGACCTAACAAAGTGTGGTTCCCGGTTCCTTATTTGTGTTTGGTGTTTGATAAGATGTTTGTAAGTAATAATGTTTTTTTTCTTTTCATAATAGTAATATGGGCGGATATGCACCACCGCATACTAGCTGGAAAGGAAGTTTGAATGTCTCTTACAACATTGGTCCAGGCTTCATCACAAATTATTCTACAAGGTCAGTTTTGTTTCATAAGGAAAGCTTGCTTGGGCTCAGAGGAAAACTGGAGGAGGAATAGAATTTCACCAAAGGTAGATTAGTTTGGGTTATATATCATTATTTTGATTATGACCATTTCCTGGGCTGAAATGCTCTCAGTGCAAAACTTCAGTAGATTTACATCTTGATTGGATGGGTATGACTGAATTGCTTTAGTTTCCAGGTTTCCAGGTAGTCTTGAACCAGTTTCATTTGAAAAGCATCTAGGCTTTGACAAACTATTGGTAAGACTTTTTTTTTTTTTTTTTTGAGAGCTGAATTTGTTTCTTAGTCAGACAACGTGAAAAATTCTTCCTGAAAAATATACAGACAACCCTTGAGGATGAGTTGTTGCACCTCCAGTTATGTGGTGAATAAACAAAGTCTCTTGATGCAACTCAGGTTGTCTGATTTTCTGCTGCCTGAGGTGCAGCATTGATTTTGCTGGAGTCAGTTCTGATTTGCACCAAGCTCTAGATGATTAGAACTATTTACCTTTTTAACATTAGGTGGTTTTCATTGTTTGGTCACTTTTCCAAATTTAAAAACTAGCTGCTAGCAAAAAAATCTTTGAACTTAGAGTTCTGAGCCTGTTATCCATATAAATCTTCATGACATCAGTAACTGTACATAGCTTTCAAGGGCTAAATGCTGTTCTCAGTTGCACAAGTATAAATCCAGAAAAAACCTACGCTGAAATCTTTTGAGATTTACTTTGGTCTAATAGAGGGTAAATTTGGCCCAAATGTTTTCCTTACAGTTTATATTGTATCCTCTTGAAAGATGTCAATATGTTATATTATCTAATCTAGTGGATTTTTCCTTTCATTTTCTTCCCAATGCACTAGAAAGGTAAAAATGCACATTCATAGCAACAATGAAGTAAGAAGGATTTACAATGTGATTGGTACCATCAGAGGCACACTGGAACCAGGTAAAGTAATTCGTCTTCAGTGTAATGCGGGCGTGCAGTAACCTCTGCATGCACTTCGTACTTACAAGGGGGAAACAAAGAATATTGTTTTCTCTGAAATATTGCACTACATGGTCATTGGTGTTGAAGTATTTATTGCACCAGCTTTCATATGGTTCAGGGCATGTCAGAACTTTCACTGTAAATGCTGATTTTCAAGAGGGAGTTATAACCGGACAGGAATATTTGTCTTCAGGCAAGTAACTTTACAATTGAAAGAGTATTCTTAAGTGGATATTCTTCTCTGCTAACACGAGAATGGATTTTGCATTCCATCTGAAGACATCATATCCACCATTACTGACTTTTTGTCTGTCTTAGCCTGCTGTAACCAGTGTGATTTTAAACCCTTAATAAACAGATATATAGACATCCATAGGATGATGCTAACATCATTTAACTTGTAACTACAGCACTTCCCTGTTGCCTGTAACACAACTCTTAACCATATTATAGAAGCACAGAGATCTAATCTGACTTAGACCTTATTAATCACTTACCTGTCATGATTTGGACAACTGTTTTTATGATTGACTATATATATATATTCAGAGAAATACTGCAATCAACACACCTTATTGTTGTGAGTTGGCATGCTGTACAAATATAATTAGAGGATCAGCTTTACTGTGAAACACAGTATTGTAAAATATGGAAAGATGCTTTTATCTTTAGAAGATAGCTGTGTTTCTAATAATAGCTGTGACGTGGAATTTAAAAGGTTTTAAGTCTTACGGGATCAAGTTATTGTGTTTGACAAATTCTTTAGCACTGGCTGAAAATGCAGAAGAAATGTCTTTGGAGATTTAAAGTGTTCTTTGCCTTTCTATCATGTATATTATAAACTATTAAGCTTTGTTGCCTGATATGTACATGGAAAATTAGAAATTGCTTCCAATTAACATGTCTGTGGCAGGAAAAATCTCGTAAGTAAACCTTCATCATTAATTTCTCTAGACAGGTATGTCATCCTGGGAGGTCACCGTGATTCATGGGTATTTGGTGGCATTGATCCTCAAAGTGGGGCAGCTGTGGTTCATGAGATTGTGAGGAGCTTTGGAAAACTGAAAAGGAAAGGTAATGTGATGGAAGAATAAAGCAAACCAAATTCACTGCTCTCAGCAGTACCTATTGATTTCTCTGAGATTTAAGTATATGATTAGAATCAAACATGTGTATCTTTTGATAAGTATGCTGCTCTGCAGCTGTTAATTATTTCCAGTTACAGCCTTGGTATATTTGCGTACTTCTGCTCAAGTGAAAGTACACTTAAAGGAAAACAAAACACACACTGAGGGATACTGAAATAAGTAAGATGTTTAAGTGCAATTGATTACTGCCTGTTTGAGGCTGGTCAGGCTGGATGTTTCAATGGTCCTATAAAATTGCTGTGTGGACTGATCAAGGCTTCATCAGGGCAACACTGAGAACCTTCTCAGCACTTGACTATAGTTTAGGGACAGACCCAAATATAAGTAAAGCATGTCTGTGTGATGCAGAGAATGAGCCGTGCAAATGTAGTAGTAGGTAATGGTTACAAATACTCAGTTACATTAGAATAGGAACAAATGTCAACTGTACCACATTTCTGCTGCTGTCAGAGCAAATCCTGTCTCCCTATCTGACATCCCATGGCAAGAAGTTCTGACTTAACTCAAATATGGTGCTAGAAGAGCTTTCTTCGCCTACCTTAACCCTATTGACATTAAGTTTTCTTTCCATTTCCAAAAGGAAGAAAAAAAACCAAAAGAGGGGGAACAAAAGAAGAAAAGGTTCCAGTAGCCTCAAAGTAAACTCTGGGCAAAGATACAGAGGCAGGGCAATAGGCAATAAAGCCTGTTACGTTTGACCTGGGTTTAAATTGAATGCAGAGCTTCAAGTTAAATACCTTTGTTTAGAAAGTGATCTGTCAAAGTTGCAGGGAATTCCTTAGATTTTGAAATCTGGCATGTGAGAGACAAGTCAGAGAAGTTCAGCGGTAGATATGAAAACTTGCCAAACACATTTCTGTCAAAGTAGACACTGGTATACAATGTGAACTGAATTGAGCACAGCAAAACATAGTTAAAAAGCTTGCTTTTTTCACAGATCAGGATGAAAGATGAGCCCTTCCCCCGTCAAATGACATTTGTTTTCACATTAGTTGCCATGTAACAAGCAGTCTTTATTTCTGTAATACAATTTTCATAGTCTTTTATGGCAGGATGGAGGCCAAGGAGAACAGTGATATTTGCAAGCTGGGATGCAGAGGAGTTTGGCTTGTTGGGATCGACAGAATGGGCTGAGGTAAACCAGTAGTGTTCAAAGAGAAACATTCACAGTGGTGGATCTTTGAGATATTTGTACCAGAAAACAACACTTATTCTTTCTCTGCCTCCCTCTCTCTTCCTTACTTACACATACACGCTCTCTTGAGTTTCCTATTGAACTACCAAGAATATATGGCTTCTTGCGGTATGTGATGTCTTTCCCTGAAACAGCTGTTACTTCTGTGGATGGGGAGATAGTTCTCAGGAGAAATAAGTTTATGCTCTTTTCCTTCTCTTAGGAAAATGCCAAAATATTACAAGCACGAGGAGTGGCTTATATCAATGCAGATTCCTCTGTTGAAGGTACAGAGTTTTGAATTGTGTTTGACAGGAATAGTAATGGTATATACAACTCACTGGGCTGGGAGGCATCTTCTCTTGAAGATCCATAAGACCTTCAATATGATAATGTTGTTTCATTAGTTCAGGAGTAGATGCAGGGGGAAATCATGACTCAGAATCTTTAAATATCATAGAATCATAGAATAACCAGGTTGGAAGAGACCCACCGGATCATCGAGTCCAACCATTCCTATCAAACACTATTCCTGTTACTTGAAGGAAGGAGTCCATTACAGTAACTACACTGTTTCAGAAGTCAGGAAAGGGACAAGCAGTGTTGTGTCCCTGTCAGCAGTTTAATGGCAACTCTTTAGTCAGCTGTGTGTAATAAACGTGTGTAATAAACATAGGGACATAAGCTCTTAATTGTTGCTTCAAAGCTGGGCTGTAATTCTTCCTAGCCAATAAAAAATGTGCTGACAAGATCAAAGAGCTCTTGTACAAGAAGAATCAACTTGTTCCTTGTGGACAGTGTAGCTCTCTAGTCTCTTTTTTTATTAACAAATAATGGCATGAGGTTTCTCCTGAGTAGAACTTGGTTTTTCCTGTTTTTTCAGGAAACTACACACTACGAGTGGATTGCTCACCATTGATGTACAGGCTTGTGTACAGTCTGACTAAAGAGGTAATACAACCTGAAATTTTTAGCCAGCATATTCAGTGCTTCCTTAGTGGATGGGATTCTCTGCATAAAATATGGTGTCAGAGTTTCTTTCTTTTCCAACTGCAGTATACCTTTTCAGTCAGTAGCTGTGTGACTAGATCTTCTTCCCAGGAGTAGCAAAGGGATTTCAAGCTTCTAAGTTTAAAATACTATCTATTTATGATTATGGGATTTTTCAACTCCTGTGAAAGTGTTACTTCTAACGTCAAAAGAATGAAAAAATGCCATGAATCAGAGGACAGAAACAAGAACAAACCAGTCCAACTACTAAGGTGCCCATGGTAGTGGAAGACCCTGACTCACTTTAGGCAGGGAAATAAATTAGGCTTGCTACAGTGTTGTTTTCAGCATGATATGGCAGGTTTGATCAACATGCTCAGCTTCAGTGTAAACTGTTCAATATTAATTGGCTCTGACAATGATGCTCTCACATATTTGTGTGGCACACAAAATTAAAACGTAGGGACCTTTTTCAGGAAATAATCTCACCATCTTGAATGTAAGATGTTCCTTGCTTTGTGAGTGAGTCTTAGAGGCTGGCACTACAGACTTTTTATTTCTGTTCCTTTTTCTGTACCTCTGTATTAAAGCATGAACATTTAATTAGTCTTCTATGTGTGCATTTTATATGTGTATATACAATGTACATTCAACTACCATATATGTACCATGGATCTACTACACTGTCTTCATCTGCTATATATATATACATAGAAAGAGAGAGAGTGTCATCTGTTTTTGTCAGCGTCAGTAATTGGGTTATCTCTTGGAAGGTGGCATTGCCCTGATACAAAAGTAAAGCAAATGTAGTAACTCAGTGTAATCATTTTGGGGCAACTGAAAGACAACAAGTAAAATTTAACTGTTTTAAAATTAGTTGCCCAGATAAAGATAATTCTGTCCTGAACTGCAGAAGAGCTGATCACCTGCAGTTCCCATGGTAACCTGTGTTAAGTGCAGGTGTTCAGAACAGTCAGAAAATCAGGTCAATGGAGCCTCAGTGTGGACACTAAGAAGCATTGTTAAAATATTAAGGTAAATACCAGTAAACATGGTTGTGTAACTCTGCGTGTTCTGGGGAGCAGAAACAAAAGCAGATGAATGTATGTAACCATAGCTCGTTGCCAGCTGATCAGGAAGCAGGTCCGCCTGTGATCCCATCCAAAATTAATCTATGGCAAAAAGTGTTAACGCTGCTAATACTGTTCTATGAACATTTAGCTTTGAGACCAAAAATTCAAATATATTAGTTTTATGATTCCTGTTGTGCAGCAATTCCTAAATAGTAGATACAGATATTAATAATAGAATAGATATTAATAATCTTTAACAGATTAAATGTAATAAACTCAGCAGCCCACTGATAAAAAGAAAAGATGAAAGGATACTTACAGTGTTTAACCTGCTCAGGTATCTGGAAAGTAGTGAGAGTAATAGATATGAACTTTAGGATGATTATTACTTGATTTGTACACCTTTGTAGCCGCTGTGATGACCAATACTGTACACTTTGCCCTTCTAAGGTTACTGCTGCATCCATGAAAATAATTTTTGTGAACTAACACAAGGTAGAAACAGTTTTGAGTTATAATAGGACAAAATTGAAATTTCCTGACAAAATGAAATAGAAAGTTCTGGCTTTGTGAAGGATTTTCTTGTTGAATGTTTAAATTAAAAGGCTGCAAATCTCATAAAGAAATATCAGAATGCAAATATTGACTTTAAATGTTTTGCTTTCCCTGTGTCTTCTTCTATCTAAAATTGTCTGCCTATTTTTAGCAAAGAAACCATTCCTCTAGAAAATTTGAACATTTTTTAACGTTTGAAATGTTAAAATGGAAATGCTGAAAGGCTGAGGAACTGAAGATTGTGGTTTAGTCATTGTCCTAAGCCATAGACTTTATGTGATGACAGGTTGTAGATTTATTGCTTGGTAACATTTAAAATTGTATCGTTTGTCTTTTTATACGATATACTTCTTCTAGATACCAAGTCCTGATGAGGGATTTGAAGGAAAATCTCTTTATGAGAGTTGGTATAAAAAAAATCCGTCAAGAGAACATAAAGAGGTCCCCAGGTCAGTGACAAAAGAAAATAAACAATATACCAGAAGTTATTATCATTTGAAGAGTGTGGCTTTAAAAGAAATACCCAGTTATAAAACTGATCACATAAAAGAAATGGTGGGATTCTCAGCTGGGATAAACTTCAGAGTTTTATTGATTGCAGCTGATACACTACTGAACAACAGTTTTGTTAACTTGTCTTTTTAGTATGAATAGGAGGCTTTATATATGAAGAGTAAAGTTTTCGTGTAGTTTATAGGGATTTAGGCGAAATAGAGGCAGGCACACAATATGCTAACACAGCAGCTTTCACTGGCACTTGCTTCCAGTCTCTGGAAGGCCTCTCAGTTTAGGTGGCTGGGGAGTGCACTAGGTGGGATGACACTGTCCTTCAAATTTACTACGATTTCTTTATATCATTTCAAACCCTGATTTTATTCCATGGAGCCATACTGGTACTGTTGTGATTTCTCCTAGTTGAGAGTTTGGGATAGTGGAAGTTCAGGAAGTCATTGGGTGTTCTCAGTGATTCAAGACAATGAGTTAAACTCTGCTTTTGCAATTTTGATTTCTGTGACCCTGAGAATGATGACTCTGCTCCTCTGTGAATGCAATCGATGAGGTACATGTGATGTAGGGGTCACAGGCAATTCATGGTGTATTAACAGAAGTGGCATACTAGGGAAAGACCGTCCAGTGATTGTAACTGCGGAGTAGATAATTGTCACAGTACTTCAAAGCAAACTAAATTTATACTTTAAGTATTGTCACTCAAGGCATTTTCCTCTTTCTTGTTAAAAGAATAAATAAACTGGGTTCTGGCAATGACTTTGAAGTCTTTTTCCAACGTCTTGGCATCGCTTCAGGCAGAGCACGTTACAGTAAAAATTGGGTAAGTTTGTGTCTTTGTAATTTTATCTCCTCTGTAACTGCTGCATAATATCACCTCTAATTGACCTATTTAGACTGCCAGCTTTTTGCAGTAGTTCAGTTTGGTGTGTCAGGAGTGGAGTCCTAGTCCATTACTAGGACTCTATGTGCTGCTACAACAACAATATCTAGTAAATAGGAATGGTCAGCTTGGTATCAGTCAAGCAAAAGGACCTTTACTCAGGGTAAATGGATGGGCTCAAATTTACCTGTGGTTGATTAAGGCTTATGAATGGCTTATGATGACTTTTGAGTAATTTGAAATAACTTATGAAGCTTTGAATTCAAAACAGTTCATGTTTTATGGAAAATACGGGTTTGACTCCAGAGCATATTGTGAGATGACACTAACTGAGAAATATTCAGGGAGTAATCTATTCAATGTGGCCTTTGCCTCTGAAAAGGCATACCCAAAGGCAGAAACACTTTACTGCTGGGATCCAAGCAAAAAGAGAAAGGGCAATTTCACCTTAATTTAGCCAACTAAAAGTTATGTCTGTTCTGAACTACTTTCTTTAGGCTCTGTATATGGTCAGTGGAGAGAGACATCTCCAAATGACTATTCATCATAGGTCAATGTCTGAGAGAGCCATCACTGAGCAGTTCTGATATGATTGACTGTAGTGGCTACATAGGATTAGGGTGACCTAAACACTTAACTTTTCAGTGCCTTGAATTGCACAGCAAGGTTTTCAAGCAAAGCTGAAGTATCCAGAGCTGAATAAGGGTTTTGTTTGGGTTTGTTTGTTTCAGAATGTAGAAAAATACAGCAGCTATCCAGTGTACCACAGTGTCTATGAAACCTATGAACTTGTGGAGAGGTTTTATGATCCCACTTTCAAGAATCATCTGACAGTAGCTCAGGTACGGGGAGGGCTGGTGTTTGAACTGGCCAACTCCGTTGTTCTTCCTTTCGACTGTAGAGATTATGCATCAGCTGTGAGCAACTATGCTCAGATCATCTATAATTTGTCAAGGAATCATGAAGAGGAGCTCGCAACATACAGCGTGTCCTTTGGTACGTACAGTCTTTCATTGCACTCCTACTCTGTTAGTGCTAGCAGTGTCTTATCTTAATGTATGTCTTAGTCATGAAAAAGTGAAAATAGCCACACCCTCCAAAAGTTTGGAATTTGACTGTTTTGTCACTTAGAGACTCTGTAGAGACTATGCTGCTTCCAAGTAGAACTAACACAGTTGTATATTCTGTGACCTGGCATGGCTCACTGATGTTAGCAACAAGATATCTTTGTCTTGGTCCCTAAAAAAAAAAAAAAAATCATCACACTGCTTTGCAGCTTTTTGCACAATTCTCTGTCCAACACTAATCATAGGACTATAGGATAATTCAGGTTAGAAGGAACCTCAGGACTTACCTGTGTCAGCCTGTCCAAGGCAGGGTAAAATTTCAAGTTGCTCAGAGCTTTATTCCATTTGGTCTTGAAAACTTGCAAGGACAGAGACCACAGAACTTCTCTGGACCACAGTTCATGACTGTCCTCAAGGGAAAAAGATTCTGCTTACATCCAGTCAGAACTTCTCTTATTTCAGGTTATGGGCACATGATGGCAGGTGCAAGCATTATGAGAATTTTGCCTTGGGGCTTGGTCAGGCAGGAATTGTTCTTCCCTATGCTGCAATAGGGATCTCATGCTGGCATGTGAAATTTTATTTCATGTTACAGGGATTAAAAATATGCCTATTGCCTCAGAGGCCTATATATTTTTTGGCAAAATTATATAGTATGAATATTTAGGACTTGGCTGCTAATGACCAATATCAGGTGTGTGTGTGTGCATGCACACACACATACACACAGGAAATCTTTCTCAAAACTTTGTGTGGAGTGGCATACCAGTAAAGGACGGGTTGTTGAGATTTGTAAAATCCCAAACCTATCTGAACAGCCTGGTTGTGGCAATCTGTACTCTAGTTTTTGGTATTTCTGTACGTGCTTCAAGTAGCAAATGATAAATGATATTCACAGAAATACTGATTTCTATTGCCTCCAAGGCAAGTGTTCATGCAGAATTACATAATTTTTAATGTAGGAATATGGGGTCATTAGATTTTTCATTTGATGAGAACTGACAGGTCACAATCACAGAGAAAGATAAGGATATAAATTGAACAATTTGATTTGTTAAATTTGAAGTTTAATACTTCCTTCCTTTCCAGATCCTCTCTTTTCAGCTGTTAAGAATTTTACAGAAGCTGCTGCGAGTTTTCATGAAAGACAGGAACAAATAGATATCAATAAGTAAGTTTAACTCTTTTTTTTTTTTTTTTAATCCCTTCCAGTCAAATACTCCATAAAGTACTATGGGCTCAGGTGACAAAGTCCTCACTTGCATTTAGTCCCCTAAATAACTTTGTTGAGAAATGATGGCCAATCATTTGTTTTATTATACATCCTTATGAAGTCTTGCCTTTAAGGATCTGGTTACTCTAGCAAACTAAGCATAGAAATGTTGAATTAGTGGACATCAGAGACACTGCAGAGACTGGGAATCTAGCCAGGCTAGCTTCAAAAAGTGTCCAAGCTAATTAGTCTATAATAGCCAAAATAAAAATAGCTAAATAAATAGCTGTACTATGACTGTACTTGCAGCAAGCTTTCTGATGAGCTTTTCAAAAATTCTGCGCGTGACCTATGCCAAGAGGCCTAATTTGCACATGACTTAATTCTTAATTTATTCATTGTAGGCGATACCCAGAATAAGAAACCAAACTTCCTTTTTTATATACATATATGTATGTTCCATTTCTTGTGAAGAATTTCATTAAGCCATATGCTTACCCTTATGGAAGACTAAATGTGAAGAAAAGCCAGCTTTTTAATGGCAGCAACTTTCAAGATAAATGCGTTAACAGTAATTTCTTATGTAAAATATGACACTTCTGACATATGACATGTATGTGACAATTGCAAAATTATTTCGTTGAGATATGGCTTAAACTTAAGCATTAACTCAACAAGACAATTTTGTTTTCCATTTACACCAATGTAAATGTAAAGCATATTCACTGATAGTAGTGGAGTTATTCCAGGCTTACTGTACTATAAATTTTACCCTTTTTTGTTGGTGAGTAACTTTTGATGCTCTGCAATCAGTTACTTCAGTTGTAGACTTCCAAACCCACATGTATTCAGTATAATCTTCCTCACAGTTCTTCTATTTGTTAAGCATCAGTAGTATACTCGGAGCTATTCAAAGCACACTGACACAGATGGTCTTTGCTCTAGGGAATTTACAGTCTGCTGTCAGAAAAAAAAACAATTCTTGGATGATTCAAAAGATGATTCCAACATCACAAGGTTCCTGTTTCTCAGATGTTGTGATGTGACATAAAAATAAATGTGATATTATTGAAGTTATTTGCAGCTGGCTGGGTTTGTGGAAAACAAGGTCTTTAGAAAACTGCTATGCAAAAGAAGAGAATGGTCTGCCTAAGCATCCCATTGAAAAGGAGATAGAGTAAGATGCAACATGAGAGAAAAGTTTCAGTCTTCTTTCAGACTTTTCCTTGGCCTTTAAAAGCAGCCTTAAGAGACTTCCAGATTATTAGCCAGACTATCTCACAGTAGAGATCAGCATAATTCTGTTGTGCAAATTAGCTGACATGGGCTGTCTTGTGAACTTTAATTTCAAGATCTTAGATCTACTGTCCTTCTTAAATCCAGAGTTGTGCACAGTGGGGTATGAGATGAGATGAGATCTAACATATTCTTCTCTTCTTTTTAGCCTACTTGCTGTAAGAACACTAAATGATCAGCTCATGTTTCTAGAAAGGGCCTTCATCGATCCTCTTGGATTACCTGGCAGGCCATTCTATAGGTAAGAAAGGCTTATTTTTCACTTTGTGCCATGAGTACCCTGTGAGAATTCCTTAAGTCTCAGAATGGAATTGTAATGATTTTATTAAACACGGTAAAAGTAGATTAAGCAGGACAGATAATGACTGAAAAGGGAAAACAACATTAGGGGAAATTTCAGTTGAGATACACTACACAGAATGAAGAAGAATCTTACTGGAAGCCTAGTAAGATCAGTAAACCCATTTCCATTGATCTCTGTGGGCTTCAAAACTGATCTAAAATTTTGCCCCTGGACTTGGTTCAGGTAATTGCAATGGTAAAAGATCTTTAGGAAGTCATTATGATTTGAAAGTGAAATGGAGTATAACTGAAGTGTCTACAATTTGATTGATTACAGCAGAACAGTAATGCTAGCAAATACAGTATAGAGGGCAGTGCTTCAACAGCCGTGAAGTGTATTCAGTAGTTCTCCCATTCAGTTCAAGAAGTAAATCTTGTTTGAGAGGCAGAATAGTAAAGCCAAGTCTAGCTTTTCGGTCCTCTACCAATCTGCACAATTCAGAATAGTAATCTTTCAACTAAAAAGTTCCACTACAACTAACTGTAGAAAGAGAACTGAAGATTTACAATTGTTGTATGTCTCATAGCTTCTGGTTAAAAATCTATTGAGAACAGTCTCCTGATAAAGCATCAGCTTTGCTACCTCAGAACATACCTCTATCTGTTGCAGATCCTGTATATTTGTGAGAAAAGAAGCTGGCTTTTTTTTTTTTAATCTTTCCATTTAATCTAAAATGAGGGAAAGGAAAATACTTCCATCAACTTTATCTTGTGTCTTCTTAGCTACAAAGTTCTGGAATTCATATGGAAAAATGCAGCCTATATAATTTTCTTGCTTCATAGATTATAGTTACTATTGTTACAATAATCTAGTTTACATCTTCACTACAAGAATTTAACATATGATACAAAACCAGATTAGTTTTATTCAGAAAATATCATGGTTTATTCTCCTAATGCAGAATATTGTTGTTTTTTCCCCTCAATTTCCCTACAGACATATTATATTTGCTCCAAGCAGCCATAACAAGTATGCAGGAGAATCATTCCCAGGGATCTATGATGCCATGTTTGATATTAAAAACAAAGCCGATCAACATGAAGCCTGGGAAGAAGTAAAAAGGCAGATTTCCATTGCAGCCTTCACTGTACAGGCAGCAGCAGAAACACTGAAAGAAGCAGCATAAATATAAACAACATAATCATCAATGGAAGCAACATGACAGTTTGAAGAAACCTTAAAAACAGGGCAACTAAAAACAACTATTACAAAACAAATTTAAAAAATCTTGTTCTTTGCAAATAATATACCCAAGCGGAATACATTTAACTATGTTAACAAGGTAATGTACTCAATTCAGAGAGCTCAGATTTTAGATAAATTCTGAAGTTAAAACGTTTCATGTTTTCCTTCTACTTAATATTTTAAATATTACTAACCACTGGATTTATTTTCAGAGCTTTGAATTTTGCTAGCTTCATTATTATAGCACTACTCATAGTGCATTAGAAAACCAGAAGTAATTTCATGTTTCTGTAGGTTTCTAATTTTGTTGTTGAATTTTTGTTACTTACCTTGGAATTGCAAAATTTTACTCCAAGATAGCCCTTTCAGCTCTCCTTTTACACAAAGAATCACTGTCACATGCTCTGTGAGTGATGTATAATGATTAAAACAAGTTTTGGGCAGCAGCCCAGAATACTCATCCATGGTGTTCTTCTTTTCACATACTGAAATTTGCAGCTGTTTGCAAATAGAATTTGAGGAAGAAGCCTTGTAGACACTGGAGTGAAGACAAGGTGATACATCTTGTCAGATGTATAATCATCTCACAAAATATGTCTTTCAAGATGAAGACCTACTTGTATTTGTTTATTCCAAATCTACCCCTGCTATGCCTTGTCTATATCAAGGCATTTTTAATAAGAAGACGACTAGAAGCAAAGAAAATTCGTCATGTCCTTAGTCTGAAATAATACCAAATTATTGCCATCTTTGTAGAGTCTGTATTTCTGATTTTTGTGTGAAGCTTACTCTTCTGGCAGACTAATCAAAAGACTCCAACGGAACATCTGGGATCAGAGAAGACTCAACAAATCAAGTCCTTTCATCTAACATTTTGCCACTGCAGGATTACTAAGCTCCTGCACAGCAAATATGTTGTGCAATTGTGATCTGCTGTTTTCACTGAGGCCTCTGCCATGTGTTAGAAGGCTGTCCCATTATCTGATGGTTTTCAGTGTTATGGTAGATTTTTCCTTTTCTGCAAGATCTTGTTTATTTATAAATATTTCTACTTTTCATATTAATACCCTTTAGGCAAATTACTATGATTAAGTCATTATTTCACTTAACTGTTGGTCTGTCTCATAAAATAATCCCGCTTACCAGATAGTGGGAAATGCTCTTACACTCAGTTAGTGTTCAGTTATTTCCATATTTTTATGAAAATGATTGGAATAAAACCATGGAGACATCTTCTCCCAAATCTAGTTGTGGTGATGGGAGACATTGCTTCAAAAAATGGCTAAACCAGACATGAGCAAAGAGATACATGCTATGAAGCAGTCTAGTAAGGGGAGGCAAACAATGAGAAGCCTTATACAGAAATAACTACTTTTTAAGCATCTGTGGATTTTGTTAGGGGCATCGTTATTAGCTAACTCAAACCCTGAGTGTGAAATCCTTTCCTGCACAAGAAATCAAGATAAGGTTTCTGTGCTAATTCTCCTTCAGTGAAGTAGAACTACAAACAACATAGTCTTCTGTATTCTAGACTTGTACAGTGAGTTGAAATTCACCCTTAAAGCTGCCAAGTGCTGTTAATCAAATTAGCTGGTTTGGGTCTCAAGCTTTGATATAGTAATTGGCCAACAAAGACTGTTGAATTAAGTAAAGAATAATTCAGTTGTTAACAGGAATGTAAACCAAAATCAACTATGTTGAATTCATAGTTTATTGATCATTTAACATGAGCTAGTTTTTTGTGTAACTACAGATGGTTTCAGCTAGAGATGGCCATTAGCAGAGTTGCTTACTATAATCAACATTCATTTACTTTATTTTCTAAATATGCTGGAATTAATACTTGGAAAAACTAATACTCTAATTCCAGACAGCTCTTTGCAAACACTAATTTGGCTTTTACAGCTACTGCAGACAAACTCACAGAGACACTGATTTATATACAGCAGCAGATGACTTAATTACAAAAACTTCAGCAGTATTTAGTAAGCAGAGGGAGGAACCTAGCTGGCAGTGTGGTATTGTTGAGAGCATCCTTTCCAATTTGAGCAATTACAAGAATCTAGAGATTAAATGAAAAAGAAACAGTATTTTTTTCAGAAAGTACACCCTTCCATATGATCACAAGTTGGATGCTGTCAAAATTTTCCAAAGAACTCCACACAATGACCATCTTATGCACTAAGAGTCTGAATCAAACAAAATGAAAGCATGCCCATGTATGGAAATGGTAGAAACTAGACTTGTATGAAAATAAATTCTTCCTTTCATGGAATCAGAAACTTCAATGTCTTGTGACCTGGCAGCATAATTTCTAAGTTGTTGTTGACACAGATATTTTAAAGGCTGGTTTAGCTGAGACAGAGTAATCACTGGTAGTCAAGATCTTTGAGACGGGACCTGTGCTCATCTCTGCTTGTAGAAGCAGCTTGAAATGTGCTTCTGGACTACAGACAACACCACGGTGGAGTAGAGCAGCCAAGTCTCACAGCTGGAGTCATAGTAAATTGTATTCTTTCACTTGATGGATAGCAACTGTCCTGGGCAGGGGCTTGTAACAAGTGGAAGAATATACATGATCATAGGATCATAGGGTTGGAAGAGAACATGTGGGATACCTAGTCCAAAGCCCTCAAGACAGGATAAGCTTCAAGGTCAGACCAGGCTCCAAGTCCACTCTTGAAAATCTCCAAGGATCGAGAACACATAACCTCCCTGTGCAACACATTCCAGTATTTCACTGCCTTCCTGATGGAAAAGCTTTTCATTATGTCCAGACAGAGCCTTTTGTTGTTTCACTTTATGACTTGTTTCGCATCCTCATGCCATGCACCACTGAAGAGGCTGGCTTTGTCTTCTTGGGAAAATTCCTGTACATGCTGCATGTCATTTGTTTTATGTTCAGTGCAGTTCTTTACTCTTATTGCCTCGCTGAGCACATTCCTCTTGCAGAAGAAAGAGTCAAAGTTTGCAAACTGAACTTGTCAGCTGCTAGCAATGTAAACTTTATTTTAGCTGGAATCTGATAATGGCTTCCTGAAGTTCAAGATAACAGAGATGCTGACTCAACACATCAAAATTTACTACCCTTTTAATTTAGCAGTGATATAAATTGCAGAGGCCATGAGAGAGTGCTGGGGGACTGTGGAACTGGAAGAGTCAGAAGGAAACTACTGATTTGGAATTGCAATTGAGCGTTTCCCTGTTGACATTTTTCCTGCAAGACCTGCCTTTCCCACAAACTAGGGCCCTTTGATCTCTGAAGCCACAAATTCAGCCTTTAGTCAAACAACAGGGCAAGCAGCACAGCAGTAGCATATCTTCTTGCTGCAGATATTGACCTTTGCAGCCTAGTTGCTTAACAGCCACAACCTACAGTTTACAGTCTCTGGCTTTCATTCTGTCTATTACGTATTTTTCTGTACTGTTGCTCATTTTGCTTATTGACTCTATAGCATAATTATGCATTCAACACACAAATGCATGTTAGTTTTGCATTTGGCATGTGTATCCTTGCCATTTTTTGAGCTTTTCTAGTTTACCAGAGATGATTGGATTTGTAGTTTTTTTAAAGCAAAGTAGAATATATGTACCTACCTGCAAGATTTGCTAGCTTCAGCTGAACCTCGCTCTTATTTTTACTCTCAACATGAGCAGTTCTTGCTACTCCAGAGCTCAGTATGAGGCCTATGAAATAACGATAGCTTCCTTGCTAGATTTAAAAGTGATATTTAAAGAAGTGCTGTGTGTTCAGAAGTTAGTTTGTGATTTGGATCTTTTTTGCAGGTTTTTCACCTGATCTGAGAAAAGAAATCCTTTTTCTTACTGAACGTTTCACATTACTTGTCTTAGTTGGGGTTGTTTAGCCTGGAGAAGAGGAGGCTGAGGGGAGACCTCATTGGTCTCTATAACTACCTGAAAGGAGGTTGTAGAGAGGAGGGTGCTGGCCTCTTCTCCCAAGTGACAGGGGACAGGACAAGAGGGAATGGCCTCAAGCTTCACCAGGGGAGATTTAGGCTGGACATTAGGAAAAAAATCTTCACTCAAAGGGTCATTGGGCACTGGAACAGGCTGCCCAGGGAGGTGGTTGATTCACCTTCCCTGGAGGTGTTTAAGGCACAGGTGGACGAGGTGCTAAGGGGAATTGTTTAGTGTTTGATAGGAATAGTTGGACTGGATGATCCGGTGGGTCTCTTCCAACCTGGTTATTCTATGATTCTATGAATAATATTTGTGACTACTTAGGATCAGTTTTATCTCCCATCAGACTCAAATCTTAACTTTGATTAAACTTAGGCTAAGGTGGATATTTTCACCACTGAATAAATACCCGACTGTTATTAGAGAAGGAGTCTTAGCAGTATTTTGCATTCATAATATCTTAGTTCTGGCAGGAAAAGCTTCATGTAAAATAGGGTGGCTGATGGATGTGTTTTTATTTTGGTCAGGAAATGCCTCAAAGAGACATGAGTCTTATGGGATACTGATGATCTTAACAGCTTTGATCTCTCCCCGTTGCTCCTGAGTGAGATGCTCTGTAACAACTAAGAGTGAGATGAGACTGGTTTGGAGCAGCTTCTTCCACCTCCTCACAGCCGTGATACTGCATTCCGAGCATGCTGTACTTCAGATTTCACCATGTCAGGCTTATTTTTTTCTGGCTCCTGTTATTCTGTGGAGCATTTGTAAGACATGATACTATGACTTTGGCTTTGTGATTAAGTAATGTGTATAGCTGGGTTTTTAGGCCATGTCCCAAGACTCAGGAAACAGTAAACATTCAGGATAGATACTGAATTCCTTATGCTGCCTCTCTTGGAACTGATAATACCAGCAAAGAGTGAAAGTAAAAGAGGTACAGAAACAAAAAGAAGGGAACAAAAAAGGAGTGGCAAAGCAATGCTAAAGGGAACCTCCAGTTCAACCCAGACACCGAGGAAAATGTAAACTAGTATAGAAAGAAGTAGCTTTATTCTCCTTCCTTACTTTTGGAAAACCTAGTTCTAGCTGCTTTCTCACCACATTCCTTAAGAAGCATCTGGATTGCTGCACCCTGTTCCACTTTCCAAAAGGGAAGACAGCAGCATCTATAAAGTCTGTTTTCAAGCCCAAAAATCTGTTTTGACTGTGTGAATGGTATTTATTTAGCCTTTATATGCTGTTTTTCTCATCTTCCCAAGAATTATGTAGATGAAATAGCTCAGGGATACTTCTGCAACATATCAGCAAGCAATTTCAAATATCTATGTATAAAACAGATATGATCCAAGAGGGACAACAAAAATTCCTGTGTAGCAATGTCACTCCTTACACTGGCCTGCACAGCATACCAAGCTGATTCATAAAATAGAACAGAAGAGTTTGGGATGGAAGGGACATCCAAATTGGTGCAATACAGAACCTGGGAGAATTGCAAACACAGATGGGTATGCTGAGGCATCTGAAATTGCACCAAGTAGTTATTTTAATTCCAGTTGTAGTTCTTGTAACTCCACTGGCTCCGTCTATGGACAGTTAGCTCACATCTGTCTGCATGGGGCAACCTTCAGTTGCCTGAAAACAGGCTCTGCAGTATCACTTTAGGTGCTGTGGAAAGTCTTATCCGTCATGTAGCTGCTGCACCAGAAGAGGGCAGCCCTCATATAAATGCTGCCCTGCACAGGTTTGTTCTCTATAGCAGTCTGGAATACTCCATGAGCTACCAAATGGCACTGTGTATTTTTCTCTTAGGAACTGAACACTCTACAGAATAATTGAAGTGCTTAAAGTGAGCTTCCTAGTGTACTTTAGATATCCCACGGGTGAGGGAGTTGATTCTTCCCCTCTATTCCTGCCTTGTGAGACCTCTCCTGGAGTATTCTGGAATCTGCAACATAAGAAGAATATGGAACTGTTGGAACAGGTCCAGAGGAGGGCTGCAAAAATGATCAGATGCCTGGAGCACCTCTGCTCTGAGGACAGGCTGAAAGAATTGGGGTTGTTCAGCCTGGAGAAAAGAAGGCTCCAGAGGCCCTCCAGTGCCGGCAGGGGTTATACAAGAAAGCTGGGGAGGGAATTCTTACAAGGGCATATAGTGATAGGACAAAGAACAGTGGCTTTAAATTGGAAGAGAGGCAATTCAGATTAGGCATTAGGAAGAAATTCTTCACAATAAAGAAGAAATTCTTCACCGCAGACACTGACACAGGTTGTCCAGGAAAGTTGTGGATGCCCTCAACCTGGAATTGCCCAAGACTAGGTTAGATGGAGCCTTGAGCAGCCTGGTCTGGTGGGAGGTGTCCCTGCCTATGGCAGGGGATTGGAACTAGATGGTCTTTAAGGTCCCTCAAAACACAAACCATTCTATGATTCTATGATGTTATGTAGTAGAAGCTACTTGGTGCTGCTACTGTTCATCCTCAGCATTGCTGATACTCTTATCAGCTTAAGAAGGGGTAGGTATAGCAATACATTTCATACTTTCTCACTGTTGCTATTCTTACCTTCTTTCTTCACTGATTTTATCATCATATGAGGTCTAATTTAGGAATACACTTTACTGTGTATTATGTTCCTGTCCTACACGTGTGGTGCTATATAAATGCTAATAATACATCAATATGCTCATTCTTTATAAGTTCTGTAGGTGGAATTCCATCTGGTTTGTATATGTCAAGTGAGATGTTGATTTGAAAAGTCCTTGCTGTTAAGAATTGGTGATGGCTTATGTTTGGAAATGACAGGATGAAAGATCACAGAACTGGACATGCTTATCATCTGAACAAAGACACCCAGATGTATGCTTAAGATAGTGGCTGTGACTGGTGCAGAATACTGAAGTGATGTAATTCTCTTCTAATATATGAAACGCCTTAGTGAAATAATTAGGACATTAACCAGTCTTTTCAGCTGTTTTTGAATATTTACAGCTCTATCATTTCTATTTGAGAAAGTTTTGACACTTGGAGCAGTGCCATTTCTTTCACAAGATGCAGGATACCTACTTTGGACTCTTTTGGCAGCACGTCCAGGCTCCCCAGAAAAGCTTTCCTGTCTTCAGCCATGTAAGGTCCTTAGACAGGCAGATCCTCAGTTCCAGAAAAGTAGGTCTTGGCTTCAATGTAGCCATGTAGGAACTCACCAGCTGGGAGTAGCTACATTTGTACAAAATATAATGATTCTATGAAAATATCTTGACTCTTCCCTGGGCTGAAGTTGTGTTCTTTCCCATGAGACACTGGTGGATTTTGCTGAATTAGACGAGGAAAACTTGATTCTAAGAACTTTGTGATCCAAACTGTAAAAAAGCTAGAGAATATAGGAAATAATTTTGCAGTTTTTCCCAGTTGCAAATTGGATGACGTCAGCTAGTGTCCCTATTGGCTAATCTAAATTGTGTTCTGAGCTGCTCCAGTATTCATCACTTGCCAAGGATTAATGCAACCACAGATTACAAAGGGAGCAATTCAGTCCTTTCTTGGTGAAGAGAAAACAAGTCTTCCCTTCCTTCATTTCCATAGCCATTTCCACTGGAACAAATAAATACTAATTGTGGTTAAGCCTAAAAGAACAACTTTCAAACCCAAGAAGTCCTGATAATTAATAGAAAGTAGCCTTTAAAATAGTACTTAGTGCACAATCCAGATGCATATTTGTTACAAGATGCACATACAGCTACACACAAACTGTCTTGTGGGGTGAGACTAAGAAAAGGAATTGTTTTATTGCACTCAAAAAATTGTATCGTCAGCCAGTGATTAAGGCTGTTTAGGCAGGAGGAGAGCTGAGAATCACAGCAGCTGGGGGTAGCCCTGGGACTGAGGGTGGGAGGAGGAGGAGGAGAAGGAGGAGGAGGAAGGCGGCTGCTTGTCTGCCCTCTCGCAGCCAGCAAAGCTGCTGGGCAGCAGTGCCCCTATGGCCAGGAGCAAGCCTCTGCGCACATGGCTGGGCTGCACCGGGCTGCTGGCTTCTTTCTTGCTGGGCTTTTTTGCAGGTGAGTACAGAGCCACCTGGGCTCAGCCTGCAGCTGAGCATCCTTCTAGGCAACTCCTGTTGTGATGAAGCCCCTATCAGGAAGCTTTTATTGCTTTTTAGGGACGTTATAAAATTCTCATCCCACTGTTTTTCTAAGAGGTTGATCTTTCTAGCACTTTGGGTTTTGAGGAGTCAGAATTAGTGTGGCTGTGGGCTTCAGCTCAGAACAAGCCCTGCTGAACTAGCAACTTGCTATAGCAGGCACACAAACATTCCAAGAGGAGAGGTTAATAGGAAAGTTTGCGTCTGCACAAGTAGCATTTTTTTAAATTTTTATTTCCTGATTTTTAATGACGATCTGTTAAATGCTCCGATTCAGTTGCTGTTTTAGAAATTAAGGCAGTATGTAGAGCAGGAGGAGCTTTGTCTGACAGCCAGGAGTGGAGTTGTGGAGTTTTCCATCACGTGCAATGAACTCCACTAGAACATTATTTTCTGCGGTTGTTTTGTGACATTTGATTTTAAGTCTAAAATTGCATGCCTGCATCTATCCTTTTGCAATTTGAGTTGTAGCACACATTTAATGCTAAAGCATGAAAAAAAAAATCCATGAGGGTTATTAAATATAAAAAACATAAGCTTGATTTAGGAGATCCCTGAGCTGCAAGTTTCTGGTGCTTATGCTCTTCTTGCACATTTCCCTGGACATAATCTTATGGCCATACTCCAAACCAGGATACTGGACAAGAGGGACCTTTGGTCTGATCCAGTACCACTGTTCAGAATATTACTACAATTGCATTTAAGTTTTAGCAGATTACATATATTGTCTTTAGCAGCATATACACTTGGCTTTATTATAATTTTACGAGTTTGGGATTTTGTAGCTATAAAAGCAAAAGGATTTGGGTTTTCATAAAGACAAATTAATATTAATATATATTCTCTCCTTTCAGGTTTATGGCAACTGAAAAATCTTTAACTTTTTAAAACTGACTAGAGTCACAATTACCTTCATTCTTTTAATAATTAAATAGACTAACTCCACCATTCCCCAAATCTGTAACTATTATAACAGTGGCAGGGTATCTATTGAGTCCTAGACCTTCACTTTCAATATGCTTATGCGCATATTTATATATATATATAAATTAAATAAGGAAATTTCATCATGAGTATCAGGACTTCAGTCCTCTCACTGCAAACAGTTAACTAGAAATTTAAAGTATAGTTGAAAATCAATGAGAGATAAATCTGCCTTAAAGGAAGGATTGTATTTACCAGAGGTTTAGGGTGTGCCCTTTTAATTATGCAATTTTGGCAGTTCAGTCAATAAAGTATATTTTGCTTTTCTGTTTCACTGCTGTGTTTGAGCCAGCAGTCACTGACAGAGGGTGCTCTAAGTCCTGTTAATCCTCGTGGTTTTAATGAAGCTGTTCAGTGCTTTAGGTTGCACATGGGCTCAAATATGCGAGGACTGGGATTCTTCCTAAGTAGGAATCTTTTCAAATGTCTTTCAGGACGGTTTACAAAACCGACCCAAAAAAACCCTAACTCTTCAGATGCCTATCAAAATGTGAGAGAGAAACTTGTGGCTGAAATGAAGGCAGAAAACATCAAGCAATTCCTTCGGTAAGCCCTGCGTCTTGTTTTTTGAATAAATTTATCAGTCACAAAAGCCAGAAAGTGATAAGATCAGCTCCAAGTAACAGCCTCTGAAAGCAGAGCTGTTAAGATGCTTTGGAAGTATTTGACTCACAACCCTTCTGTTCCCCCATCCCCTCTATTTTTGAAGTTACCTTTTTGAAGTGTTTTTACTGTTAAGTGTTCTTCCCTCAAGCAGCGTTTCTGCCAAGTGCTTATCATGCTTTTTTTTATTATGGTTTTCTATAGTCTTGATTTAATGTGGTGTAAGTGTCTGTTTTTTCCTCACAAGTCTCTGAAACTCTAACATCAGATAATTTTGCTTTATCTCAGACTGAGATGATTTTAGTGTATTTAGGATACCCTGATTGTTATTAATTACATTTGATTGATAATCCATCTAGTTCATCCTTAAACTTTCAGTTTGAGCAGCTAGTCTAAATAGAAAATTAATGTATGAAAAATCTTACAAATATTGCATGGCACTGAGTTGCCTGTGATGTTCCAAGTGCCATTTAGTGTGGACATGTCGGATAATGTGTTGTTAACTTGAGATCCCATTATACCTTGTCTTCCCTTTCAGAAGATGAAGGGCTGTTCCCATGCATGTATGGGTGGTTGAATCTTACGTGTTGTAGTTATTATTAAATATACTTTTTTATATCCTAGTGCATTAACATGTTATTTTCAAAACATCTAAAATGCTAGGAATATAGAAATACCTTCTAGTTTTGTTGTGTATTCCACTGGAAATTGAAAAAACCCCATTCTTCTGCATATTTATATCTTCTACAGAGGAACAAATATATTAATACAGAAAGCAAACAAATATAACCTCTGGTTAGTAACATCTCGGTATACAGCATGTAAGTCATCAGCTGCATAACAGTCAAAGGATTGTTGACAAATTGGATTTCTGTACATTTATTGTACAAGTAGAAGTTTTCATTTCTAACATAAATTAGCTTTTTAGGGCTATAGGCCTATCTTGGTTGTTGCTCTCAGTAGATTGGAGAGTTCCTGAAGATTATGTTTGAGTGAAAGTCTAGACAACATTGAGATTGATAACAGAATGAAATAGCTCTGCAGTTATGCTAAATTTTCTTGTCCATAGGGTGTTAATAATGTGTGGTTTGTCTGCTTGCTTAGATAATGAGCAAAATGCTTTGTGCTGTTTTTTCCCCCTCTAAAATCAAATAAAACCGGGAACTGAAGAAAAAATATATTAATACACTATCCAAAAAGTTTTTTAAAAGCATAAAATATGTGAACTTGAGACATTTGGTCCATATTCCTAGTTTTTTAAACTACTAAGTCTGTTTTTATCAAGTGGAGAACACAAACTGTGAGTCTCAGAAAATGACGATAGCATTGAATCATGGCTCTGGAAAGCACATAACTGTTTAAAAGTCTAAAATTGAAAAATGACATCATGTTCAGTGTATTTTTCCTGGTGGTATATATAGTAGTTAAACTAGAGTGCTTCAGGAATCAAAAGGTACTTAAATTTAGAGAATGGAAGTACAAGAAGAAAATAGGCAACAAGCTTTGACAAAGGTTGTTTCTGGACCTTGGCGCATACCTGCACAGTGAGGCAAGACAAAAGCAGAAAGCAGGAGGTTGTGGTCTACATAAAGACTCTAGATGCGTTCAAATCCAGGGGGCCAGATGATTTTTCCATGAAAGACCTGAATGTTATGATTGCAGGACTGCTGTCTGTGAGAAGTTCTAGTGATTGAAGGAGGTCCCTGGTTGCTGAATGAGGCTGATGTTGTGACCATTTTTAAGTAAGGCAAGAAAGACAACTTGGGGGCACTGTGGGCTGGTCAGCTTTACTTCAGTCTCTGGAAAGGTGACCAAACATCCTTTTGGAATGTCTTCCCAAACACATGAAGGACACAAAGGTAATTAGGAATAGTCAACATAGTTTTTATTACTGGTAAATAATAATGAAAAAAAACCCAGCTCTGATCAGAGCGATTGTCTTTTTCTAAAGAAATGACTGGCTATGTGTATCGCTGGAGATGTTAGAGTGGCTATAATATCCTTAACTTTAACAAGACTTTGGACATCATGTCCTGCAGCATTGTCATTTGGAAGATAAGGAAGTGCATACTGAAGAACGAGCTGTTACATGGGTCGAAAAAGGCTAAACTGACAGGTTGAACTGGTGCTAATAATGGTATTTAGTACCACTAATTAATGGTAATTAATGATATCTGTCATCCCTGGGACTGCCATTAACAGGTAGCCTGTTGGGAATTGAAAGTTGATGCTTAGTACCTGGCTGACTCATCAGCATTTGCCGTAACTCATTTGTTCAGTGGGACAAAAAAATGCTATACACATTTGTGTAGGGTAGCCCAGAGGGGCTGGATATTGTTTCTGACTATGTATCAACACTATATGTTATAGCTGATCTGGATGTATATGTTAAGAAGGGCCTTATTATTCAGTCTTTTCATTAAGAAGAAATCTGTGCAGATATTTTTACATTATAATTTTCAAGTTGACCTGATTAGTACACGTCATGCCAAAGCCATCATAAGATACCAAAATTATTCAGGGGGCTCCTTTCTGAATGTGTAGCTTTTCTGGATCTATGCTCCTTGCATACTATTCCTATTCTCTTGCTGAATGTCTTTGACACTGATTTTCATTGCTTCTGTGTTGATATGGCTATTCCTGTTATGTAAAGAGAAAGGTTCAGCAGAATTATGTTAAAGCTTAAGGAAAGATCCTCTGCTCTGACAACGTTTTGTGCTTATGTTGATACAGATGTATAAATAATCATGTTATACAGCTCAGAATTTAACTGTAAAACCTTACTTTCTATGCATGTGGCTGGAATATAAGCATTATACACGCTGCTCCAAGTTCACTATTTTGCCTCTCTGCATTTGCTGCTTACTAGCAATTTTCTGTTTTATTCTAGCTCGTTTACCAAATTGCCTCACCTCGCAGGAACTGAACAGAATCTTCTTCTTGCCAAACAAATTCAGGGCCAGTGGAAGGAATTTGGACTGGATTCAGCAGAACTCGTTCGTTATGATGTGCTTCTTTCGTACCCAGATGAAAAGCAGCCAAACTACATCTCACTAATTGATGATCAAGGGAACGAGGTGATCTTTTTAATGATGAAGCTATATTTACATAAGACTTCTGTAAAGAAACAGTGTCTTCCTCTGTTTTCCCACCCATTCATCCCAGCACGTGCTTTATAATATGATAAAAAATCCAATGCAATGGGAACTCGTATTTAGAAATATTTTTCCAGACTGAGCAGCAGAGCAGCAGAGCTGATGAAATCTCTGTGCCTCGTACAGTGGAGAAAGGATGTGCAGAGAGGCTGCAGTTAACACCAATAGGCCATGAGGTATAAGAATGGCCATACGAGTTCAGATTAAGGATACGTCTAGGCCAGCGTTTCTATAAATAACCTGAAGTGGACACACAGGGAAGTTTAAGAATAAAGAAATATATTTAAGGGATGCAATACTTCCAGTGTCTAGCTGTTCTCAGCTCAAGGGTTCTCTGAGCATGGTGCAATTCGTCTCTTTAGGAATCC
Organism: Phaenicophaeus curvirostris; assembly: GCF_032191515.1. Classification (NCBI taxonomy): domain Eukaryota; kingdom Metazoa; phylum Chordata; class Aves; order Cuculiformes; family Cuculidae; genus Phaenicophaeus; species Phaenicophaeus curvirostris. The sequence goes on from NC_091392.1 coordinate 195,694,876, forward strand.
TCATTAGCCCTCTTTTCTAAGTATTTATCAAGTTAGTGACCCTCATTAAATCTCTCTTCCAAGTACCTATTCAATCTCTACTAGAATATCTGTACAATTTTTGATTCCAGAAACACTGAGTTAAGGAATGCCACAAAGAAAGTATATGTTGATGAAGTACTACCTTCCTTTATTTGCTCTGAACCTGATCCTACTGCCTTTTTGTGGTGTCTCCTAGGTTACTGTTGGAAGTAATAATGAACAATCTCCATTTTGTGCACACAGGAGTGTAAAGAAATAGATGTAAAATCTGACAGGGAGCCTAAGCAAGGAGAAGAGTTGGGACAGCTAGAGGAACATCATGGTGCATAGGTAGGGATGAAGAACCCTGGTGGAAACTAAGGACTGGCTGGAGAGCTGCCTGGAGGAGAAAGACCTGGGGGTGTTGGTTGACAGCAACTGAACATGAGCCAGCAGTGTGCCCAGGTGGCCAAGAAGGCCAATGGCATCTTGGCTTGTATCAGAAACGGCATGACCAGCAGGTCCAGGGAGGTTATTCTCCCCCTGTACTCGGCACTGGTGAGACCGCTCCTTGAATCCTGTGTTCAGTCCTGTGCCCCTCACCACAAGAAGGATGTTGAGGCTCTGGAGCGAGTCCAGAGAAGAGCAACAAAGCTGGTGAAGGGGCTGGAGAACAGGCCTTATGAGGAGCGGCTGAGAGAGCTGGGGTTGTTTAGCCTGGAGAAGAGGAGGCTGAGGGGAGACCTCATTGCTCTCTATAACTACCTGAAAGGAGGTTGTGGAGAGGAGGGTGCTGGCCTCCTCTTCTCCCAAGTGACAGGGGACAGGACAAGAGGGAATGGCCTCCGGCTCTGCCAGGGGAGGTTCAGCCTGAACATTAGGAAAAAATTTTTCACTCAAAGGGTCATTGGGCACTGGAACAGGCTGCCCAGGGAGGTGGTTGAGTCACCTTCCCTGGAGGTGTTTAAGGCATGGGTGGACAAGGTGCTGAGGGGCATGGTTTAGTGGTTGATAGGAATGGTTGGACTCAATGATCCGGTGGGTCTCTTCCAACCTGGTTATTCTATGATTCTATGATTCTATGACTGTGTTCTCATGGATGACACAAGCTTAAAGGTGAAAGAATGGAGAAATTCTTCTACAAATCATATAACAATCTCTCAGCTATAACCTCATAAGGTGACAAAGAGTGGATATGAACCCTGAGGCAACATGAATATTACAACAGATAGTGCTAAAAAGCAGCATGCTTAACTAGCAATGAGGTGAAGAGTAACAATACAGGTGGGTTTAATCACAAAGTACAAAATACAGGTGGAAGTAATCACATCGTACTAGGTGTCATTTATTGTCACCATCTCTTGGCAGTTTTGAGCTACTTCTTTGCGTAGGTTCAGGCAAGTGACTGATGAGCATCTTCTAAAAAGCGACCTATCTGTATTCATATCTACACTCTGTTATAAAAATCTAGATATATATCCCTAGCTGATTTTTTGTTTGAATTTATACATGCTAGTTGGGATTGTATTTTTTTGCTAAGAATTTATGGAAACTAGCATATCATTTGTAATAACCAAGCTTAGTGTACGGACTTGTGCCTGGAGGTAGAATGTTTGACCAAAGATGTCTGTTATTTATTTCTAGATTTTCAATACATCACTGTTTGAACCACCTCCACAGGGGTACGAAAACATTACTAATATACTGCCACCATATAATGCTTTTTCAGCACAAGGAGTGCCAGAGGTAAGAAAGGAATTATGTAAGAGCATTATTATCTGAAGTCATATTTTGCAATACATTTGCTGGGGTAGAATGCTCTAACTTCTCAAAATATTTCTTATTGTAGTTTTAATTAACCATTAGTAGAAGACAACACAAGGACAGCTAGGCCATGTATCATTTGAAAGTTAGAAGTCTCAAAGTGCTGGAAATCTGAATCGCATAATAAATGAAAGGCTTTTACCTTTATGGAACATTTTGGATCCATCTCAGGTTACTCCACATTACTCAATCAAATGGAGAGGACTTGCTGAAGTCTTAAGGTGAAACAGCAATATATAAATCAATTTGGGAGACATTTTGGATTAAGTGAATGTCTTCAAAGGCTAAAATAGTCCCTCACTTTATGTGATAATTCATTATGGAAGAACAAGTCAGGTACTATGCTGCATTGCACAGATGGATTAGATAAGTGATAGTAGTGAGTGCTGTGTATACAAGGAGTACAGCTGGTTTTTTTTTGATGGCCATAGAAATTTGCCAGTTTAGCCAAGTGCATTGGTTTCATTTCCAACCACAGTTTATAGGATTTCTGTTAAATGCAGGATAATATAGAAAGGCCAGCAGTTTGAGCCAAGGCCTTCTATAGAATATTATAGAAAACTTGTGGCTTCATGGGCACCGGTTCTAATTTGTAGAAATGCAACTGTATCTTACATAATGAATGAAACTGTGTATTTCTGGAAACTGGTATTTTGTTTGTTGAATGACCAGTTGCCATGAAATCTCTTTTCTTTTCTGTGCAGGCAGATCTGGTATACGTGAATTATGGTCGCACTGAAGATTTTTTTAAGCTGGAGCGTGAAATGGGAATTAATTGTACAGGGAAGATTGTCATTGCCAGATATGGAAAGATCTTTAGAGGAAACAAAGTAAGGGTTGTGCTTTATTGCTTCCTCTGCAGGTCAGACGCTGCTCATGGTTGAGCCAGCAGGAGTTATGTGGGCTGTTAAGTTGGAACATGTGTGCAGAAGGACACCTGCAATGTGTCCATTGTGACTGCATTCTAAGAATAACTTCCAAAACAATAAAAACAGATGAATGCATTAATCTGCTGAGAGTGAGATGGCTGCAAATCCTTAGGCAGTTCTTGCACGGGATTAGTTTAGGGAACTCAGAATTTTGTTGAGCCAAGGCTTTTAATACTTCTCATCCATAAACTGCAGTATTTTGAAGAAGTAAATATTTGACAAGGAGTCTGATGCACAGAGATTGAATAATTAACTCTTCTTACTTTGGACAACTTGCCCACTATGACCAGTTTTGTCCAAGTGGTCGGTTTTTGTGCCTCACTTTTATGTCTTGTGCTTTATTTCATAGCCTTGAGCTATGACTAAAGGTGTGACACTAATAATGAACATACCGTGTTTCACTGTGTTTTGTTCTGCTGAGTCTGTGGTCATTTTCACTCTTTCTTATACAGAACTTCAAAAGCAATGTCCCCATGGAAATAAATTGCAACATTCAGACTTATTATTGTGATGGGGGAAAAAAAACAACCTTTATATCAAATAATTTCACAGGTTAGAAATGCCATGTTAGCAGGAGCCCAAGGGATCATACTTTATTCAGACCCTGCTGACTACTGTGCACCAGGAGTAGATGTTTATCCAGATGGCTGGAACCTTCCAAGCAGAGGAGCCCAGCGTGGAAATGTGTTAAACCTGAATGGAGCTGGGGACCCTCTAACACCAGGTTATCCTGCAAAAGGTGAGTGGAAGATCTGTACCCTGGGCCAACAAGTATTTCATAAACTGGCACTGTAACTTATTGTGGCACTAGGAATTAATCTATTTTCAGTGCAAATACAAAGGGAAAAGTGGCTTAAAATTATTTTTAGCAGTAATTGATTTTCCTATTGCAGACTAAACTCTGTCATTTCAACTAGTTGCTGTTGAGTTAGGCAGGGAAAGTAAGTTTTGAGAAAAATCTTGTTGTACGGTCTCAGCTTTGTAAGTCTTAGAAAAGCAGGACGTGTAGGTTTACAGACTGTGAGTAAGTAGAAAATTACTGAGAATTGACAGCTATTTTTAAATATCTCTGTTTCTCAAGAGGACCAGTTTAAACTAGATTATAGTCTACCATCAAGGAGGAGTAATGGGTTTGCTTGGAAATATGTTTCTTTGCTAATCCTAAATTCCAAGCAGAAAAGAACAGTTTAAAATCCCTTATATAGGGAGTAAAATTTCTGTATTGGAAATAAAAATAGCCTGGAGTTTTTTGAAACTTGGTACCAAATGCTTGCCTTGTCCTTATGCTCACTCTGAACTAAGGTGCCTACCAGTCTTGTCTGCCAAAGAGATGGGAACACAGAGGTGCTTCTGAAAAGCTCACTGGCTTATGTGAGCTTATTTCTAGAGGCACAAGACAACACCATACTGAAAAAAAACCCAGGATAGATTGCGTTCACCTGGCCCAGCAGATTCAGAGAGATGTTGATTATTTTCAGCATAGCATAATGCACCTCTGGATGTCTTCTGCAGCTTGTCAACAGGCTGCATAGGGGCTCTTTTCACCTCATGCACCAGCCTGGTTATCCCACAGTCACCTTTGAGGAGATGTAATAATATGGATGGACAGCACATATAACCTTGCATCAAATGTGGAGTCTTCTACACATTTGTGCAGATGCACTATTGGGTTTCTGGTTCTATCATTACATTTTGGTTTCCTGGAAGTGAAATCTAAGAAATTATGTAAGAATTAAAAAGTTGATGCATGCTCATGGCTACTCTGTTTAAAAGTATTTCCAGTTTGGTGAAAGTCATGAAGAACACTATAAACTTGACATTTTGTTCTGGTTTCTCAGAGTACACTTTCAGGTATAAAGTTAATGAAGGTGTAGGGATTCCCAAAATCCCAGTTCATCCCATTGGATATCATGATGCAGAAGTATTATTACGGTGAGTATACATCAGTCCTCCTCACCAGAAGTCAGCATTGGCAGATGTACAGCAGAAGTTTTTATTCTAAGAAGGTAAAAATCTATGCTGTTACTTGTATTTATGGCTCTTTTGTATTACTGTGTATTTCATGAAATATGGACTATTTAAAAAAATTAGTTTCTGGCATAATGTTTTTAAGACTTTTGTAGGCCCACCTTGCCTTAAGTGCAGTAATTATTAAGCCACTTTAAGGTTTTAGCCTACTGTAGAACTACATATGTCTTGGTTTTCACTTAACAGTGCAATGGGAGGACCTGCAGCTCCAGACAGCAGCTGGAAGGGAAGTCTCAATGTGTCTTATAACATAGGACCAGGATTTGCAGACAACTCATCTACAAGGTCTGTTTTAACACTTGCCTATTTATAAAATATTGCCAAAAACAAAGCCTCAAGAAGGAAAAGACTGTGAAACAATGTATCTAGAGATATTCTGGAGAAATTTACTTCCTTCGGAATGGGCAACCCTTGGTGGTAATTATTAGAATATGAAAATAAATTATAAAATGTATGATTTTTCTTAGTGTCCCCAACACTAATGCATAGACAGATTTAGATGCTACAAGTCCAGTTCTCTTGCTCCAATTTTAATCCCTGCTTTAAGGTTCGGACATTGTTTCACTGGTTGTTTTACAAATAGCTATATACTGGTAAGTAGACATATGTTAGTATTGTTGAATTAACCCTAAACTTCCTCCTCACTTCAGATTTGGTCCTTCTTTTCTGTTTCTGATGACTGAGGGAAAAATAGGACAGTCAAATGGGGAAGGGCTGACATTTCAGTAGTTCTACATGTTTGCCTTTTCCACTGGAAGCCTCTCAGGTTTTCTGTGAACTTATTGCTGTGAAGTGTGGCAATGGTTTGGGAGTCCACCAACTGTTCCCCGAAGCTGGTAGACCCCATGGTTGAAAGCCCTGAACAAAACAAAATGGAAGAACCCAAACTATACGTATCTTACTAATTGTTTTGGGAAGAACTGGCCTCTGACCAGTTGAATTAGCAATAGTATGTTTGCTGTCTGCATTTTTTTCGTTTCTAACAGAGAAATTAAATTGTCTAGGTCTCCAAAACTAATAGAATCAATCTCTAACAGATCAAGACACGTAACAGTTGCATTTGGTGATCAGGGATTTGACTGGCTGTCAGGGACTGTCATAGCACTCTACCTTATTTGTAACTGATAAGCTGCAAAAAATAAAGCTGAAGATCACTTCTCTATCACTTTTTCACATAAAAATACTTCCATTTTACCTGAGATATTATTCTGTGAGGACCGGTAGGGGACTGCAATGAACAGTGTGTAAAAACAGTGTATTGTTATCACTGTTCCACCTCCTGCAAAACATGAGTATGTCTGACTATATAATTTTATAAAGACTTCATTAATCATTTTTCTTTTCTGCTCTGCTTTAGCACTAGCTAAAACATGACTAAAGCAGAAATAATTAAATAAGAAAGAATATTTAACATAATTAAGGTGCTGCTTGGAATGTCTTGAGAGCAACAATGAGAAAAGCAATACGATTCATCCACAAAACAAACACACAGGAAATACTTTGGAATGCACTTTTTAACATCTTCTTACTTGATAGGGTAACAGGTTTTGTAAATATTGGCTAATCCTACATATACTTCTTTCTCACAGCAACTCCATACCAAAATGAAACTTTTGAGTCTAGGTAGAAAGTCACTTACACTTGGAAAGTGTGTAAGTATATGCGTGTTCAAGGCACTGGTGTCAGTTATTTTCTGGGCAAAGATCCAGTAGCTGTCCTGAAGTAGTTTTTGATTTTGACAGCTATGCAGATATGAACACATAACTTCAAATGTAAAACTCTTGGATTTTGCCAGATAGAAAAATGCATTGGTTGGTGCTTTACTTCTTCTACAGGTTAAGAAGGGCTGAATACCACATTATTTTTAGCTCTCCTAATACTCGAATTTCCTTCCTTTTCATAAAATTTCACAAATAAGTATTATTGATGGAGAAGGATGGAGGACTGACTAATCTTGATCACTTAGAACTTCTGTCAGATTTCAGAGTTCTCAATTTATTCTCTCCAAGTTTTATTTCATTAGGTGGAATTGTGCTAGAAAACCCAGGTGTATTCTTCATAAAAATATAGATATATCCACAATTACAATTTTTGTCTATCACTGTATAGGCCTTTCAGTTTACTCCTCTAATATGTAATTATTGAGTTGACTCCCATATATAACAATGCAATAAATTCTGTAAACGTTTTAAGGTTCATAGATTGGCCCACTTCATAGGGTTGTTTCTAAGGCATCTTTTTGTCAGCAGATTAACTGGAAATAAAATGGGACACTGATACAGCATGACAGATATATCAGTGCTGAATAGACAAAGCAGAACAGAAGTAAAACTTCCTGGCTTACAAGCTATTATGTTGGGTTTTTTATTGCCGTCTTAGACAGAAATGGTTACTCTAAACTGCTTTTCATTTCAGAAAAGTCAGAATGCATGTTCATACAAACAATAAAATAACACAAATTTACAATGTCATTGGCATCCTCAGAGGAGCTGTGGAACCAGGTAAGCATTGGGTGCTTGAGGATTTTAATTCCTTCTTTTTTTTGTGTTTGGTGAAATTTTTCTTGTGTTTCAGGAAACTTGAAGTTTTAGATAGCCAGATAACACGGAATCTGAGAAACCCATAACAGTTTTCCTGTCTCTCTTATCACACTGTTTTTCCTTGGTGTTCCCAAGAGTATGTTTGAATGGTCATGCTAGAACAATACATGGTAGAGGACTTTTATAATGCCTATTATTTTACGGTAGGTTTCCTCTTGCATCATTCATACATTTTGCCTTGCAAGAATTAACACAATGCAAAGTATGGAAAACTGGTGATGATTTGGAACCTCAACATGCTGTTATTGATATGTAATAGCAGGCCTTATGCATGAAAAATTTCTGAAATGTGTTTATATATATTTATAAAATATATCTTGGCTTCACTTTTATTCTTCAGTAAAGTAAGCACTGGTATTAAACTTGATATTTCATCTCACACAAGTAAGGATGCAATCAAAGGAAATATGGGTAACCTAAACGCAGTTTTAATTAAAGACTGATGTTTTGTGTTTGTTTCCAGACAGATATATTATTTTAGGAGGTCATAGAGACTCTTGGGTATTTGGTGGTATTGATCCAACTACGGGTACAGCTGTTCTGCAGGAGGTTGTACGGAGTTTTGGTAAAATGAAGACAGAAGGTAACTCACTTATTACAGACATAAAATATTGGATATGGAAAACAGCAGCTTTGAGGAATTGTGTTGAATGTTCTCATAAGCAGTTGTGTTGATTCAACTTTTCACCTCTACAGAAAGTTGTATTTCTAGTTATGAAATATGCAAATTCAGTGAAAAGATGCATATGTAGCATTACATCTTAGTTGGCTGGATTTATTCTTTCATCTGTTTCATCAATGTCATAGTACCCTGTTGGCTGTCTGGAATGAAAATATTGCATTAAGATGAAATATCTCTGCAATAATGTGTTCCTCCAAGGAGTTTAAAGAGGACTTTTTTAAAGTGCTATTTAAAAAAAGTATTTCAAGTAACTATGGTGATCTTTCATTAGACTTTCTAACTTTAAGTTAAATTTTCAAGTTTAACAATGTGATTGCAGGTTGGAGACCTAAGAGAACTATTATTTTTGCCAGCTGGGATGCAGAAGAATTTGGATTGTTGGGTTCCACAGAATGGGCTGAGGTAAATAATAAAAAAAAAAGTGCAAAGGAAGCAAAACTTGGAAGTCTTTTGTAGGCATCTGCAGTACCCAGTGGTATCTATTCCTAGACTGCAATCAATAGCTTCAAGGTAAAACTGGAACACAACAGACTCTTTAAGGTACTGTGTGGCCTTTATATATTTACACAAATTACTTACCTAACTTCTTACAACGTAAGTATGCTAGTGCTTCTAGAATACAGAAGTCTACTGTGATTCAAGCTAATGTCCCTCAAGGATCTCTGTGTGGAAGTCTAGCCCTTCATTTAACAGAATGGTAGCATTTTATATGACCTAAATTTGTTTTATTTTCTAAATTTCTGTTTGAGAAATTCTTTAGTTTATAGAAACTAAAGTCCAGATTGTGTATCTGTGATCCATAAGCCACCAAGCCTTTTGTTTGGAAATTAATCCTTCTGGGTGATGGCAAAGATAGTAATTTATGAATGAATAGTTCGAAATTCCTGTGAAACTGTCTGTATCATAGAGACTTAGGGGCAGGGCAATCATTTAATTTTGCAGCTGCATCCCTGACTATATTCCTGACAGATAGAAGGATGTTAGGAAAATGAGAAGTGAGGTTCTGGACGTTTTATCTTCCTTTCCTTGTTGGGTATGTTCAGTTCTTAACCCTCTAAGTGGATTTGTTCAATTCCAGTAAGAAATATAGGTCTTATGAGAGTGTTCATTGCTTTGCTGTAGAAACCAAATTAGAAATAGAGAACACAGAAAATTGCCTGATGAAACATTTCTGCTGAACTATTGAAATTTGTTAGTACTGTTTTAACAAAAATGTGTTGTCTTGTTCTTCTGTTAGACTACTAGGTTATTTTGATATGTGGATAGAGCTTTCAAAACATATAAAATATTTAATCTTATTATTTTATTTTGTTCATTAACATGTATTTTAGTAAACTAAAAAATTACATAGCAAGATGACATATCTCAGAGGAGGGAGCAAAACCAGCAAGATGCTTCCAGGCATCAAAAGGATTCCGTCTTTTTTTTGGTAGCAAACCCAAGATTTCTGTTCCTTCGGAGTTCTGTTAATTCTGTCTCCCATAAACTGTTTGACTTTCAGCTGCAGTAGACTCTCTGCATCTTATTGAAGGCTTAAGGGACATTAGATGAAGAAAATGTAATTTAAATTGTCTTTAATATAATATACCGATCCAGCATTAAAGTTCCACCCAACTTGAGCTCCACTGTTAACAAAAGTTTTCTGTATGTAAAACTTTATTTGTGATTTCTTTGTCTGTGTATATGTGCACATATTTTGATGTTGTCAAGGAAAAACAGGCAATTGTTTTAACTATGAGGAATACAAAACAATGATACTTTAAAAAATCAATTTCTCTTGAGGAAGCCATGAATAAATTAGGAGTTCTTTCTGTGTTTCATTTGTTCACATATTGCTACTGTTGTTCTGTAGTGTTTTTTGTTCAATAATTTAATATCTAGTAATCTGTCATCCATTATTTCATGAAACAGTAGCTGTACTAGGTTAGAAAGCCATGAGCACAATTCATATATGAACTTCAGTGTTTTTATTTTTTTTTCCTTGCTTTATCTTGGTAGTGTGAATTTCTCCTCTTTGACACCGAAATTAGATTCAGTTTCTCTGGAGACATTCCTCACAGCTTACATTCATGTTTTCTGCAGCTGGTGGATCTGTCTTCTACTAAATCTTGATGAAAATTAACCCGTTATTTTCACTGTCTGCTGTGTAACAAAGAGACCTTGCAACAGTGGCAATACCCTTTTGTTATGTAAATAGTCTTCCCTGCTCATAAATGAAGGAATTTCTTTATGTTACAAGTTATGCTTTTGCATATATTCAAGGCCTCATGTACGCATGCTCCCTCCCTTCACATTCTTTTGCAGAATCTCCTCTACTGTTTCTTTTAAAAATATCAGTTTGTTATCAAGAAGTTATCAATTACCAATCCAAGTTTTAGTTCATAGTTTACAAATGATTAGTTGACTTTTAAATTGAATGAATCAAGTAACAATTACTAACCTAATTAGAGTATCTACCACAAAGCCAAGACTTAGTAAAATACCACTCACTGATTAGAATTTAAATTTCAAAGATAATTGCCAGTTTAAAAAAATTTAACATGTGCATATATATTTAGCATGAAAGCAATGCTTAGTTGACTTAAAACAGTCAGTCAAATTCATTTCAAAAGGAAGTGTCAGTGCTTTGACTCATAGCATTTTGCAATTGAAGAGTGTAGAAATGACAGGAGTAACTGATTCATCAGTGTTAAAATGGAGCTTACTGCTGAGAGTTCACATAAATAAAGAGAGATTAAAAGTGTGGAGGAATTCTGAGTCATGTATTGCATGCTCAGAAGCACTGCAAGTGCAGAGTTAAAGCACATGTATAATCTTAATTTATCCTTTTACAATGCTGTTCGGTAATTTTCCTGTTCCATCTTGCTCCTCTGTAATGCAGCAGACAGCACCTGCATTTTGTGAATGTTTTTTTTTCCAAATGAAGTCTCAGAAAGCAGGACTGAATTTCATAAGTCCAGATAATTGATCCATCCTTAAATATTAATATAATTAATAAGGTACATAGTACTGCTTTTCCTGACTGGGTTCTTAAAGGTAATACTGTAAAAAACAGTGCACTTAACCTGCTCTTGACTATATGTCACTAATTAAAAGTAATAACTACACTTCTACAACTCCAGGAAAATGCCAGAATCCTCCAGGAACGGGCAGTTGCTTACATCAACACAGATTCTTCTATAGAAGGTGTGTATTTTATTTTTAATTTCACCTTATTTCACAGATGTCACTTTTAATAGTTCACTGCATATTATTTATTGTATCCAGAGCTGGAAAACAGAAGATAAGTAGTGTGATGTTCGGAATAATTGTAGCAAATACAGAATTAAGTGGAGAGTGAGAATAATTTCTCATGTTGCTTTCTTGTTGCAAATAACACCATCCATGAACTTCAGCCCACATCTGGTGTCCACAATATCCTGGAACTATTCTGTGCTAATGAACTGATAGTGCTGAATGTTAAACTCTCTTTAAACTGCATTAGCTTTCATTTACAATTACAGTTTAAATACATGGCAGACTGTTGCTTGTTCTATTAGCAGCTCCACCTCCTTTTCCTGTAGAATTACACTGCTTTGGAACACTGTAATTTATAACAATCCCAAGACAATTTGTGTCAAGACCTTAGGCTAAGATTTTGTGGGAATGCAAAGTCATTTTGGTATTGTAGGCCACTGTGGTTACCTTTGCTTATTGCTGTGAACAGGGTTGACATGCAGGGAGTAACTTATGTATTATGGCAGGGCTCTCCTGGAGAAATAAGCATTGAAGAGTGTTTCACTAAAAGCTGATACACCATTACCCAATTTATTATGCCCTTCAGATTCTGAGAAGAATCTGGCATACATGGATGCTGCTTAGAACCTGGACTTTGAATTTTGAGCCCAAGACTGTGACCTAAATCACAAAATTCTTCTGAAATTATACTGAGCTTTATTAGAAAAGGGCTTCGCGTGCTGTTGTCTGTGTTGAAATAATAGTCAGAAAAGTCCTGTGAAGCTTTCCTGCATCAGAACCTCAGTTACTTAAGGCATTGCTCTTCCCATGTTAAACCCAGCTTTTTGAGCTTACTGTATGTGAATCAGTGGATGTCAACAGGCATATTTAAGAACTCTTTTTATTCCTGTCAGATGAAAATTTTGTCTGTCACAAAAGTATTGGAAAGGAAGAAAAGCCAAACCCAGTTTCTAAATGCTCAGTTGGAGTTGGGGTATAGGGAGGGTTAGAGCTGTTCCTTCAATTATGCAGCCTACATGCTGTGTAAAAAGTAGAGCAGAATTTCACGCCTAGAAGATCTCACAAATGAAATAATAGCTTTACAACTTCTCCATATTCTCAGCATGGATTGTAACACATATTTCTTAGTTGGTTTGCAGCCAACATGCTGCTGCCTTAACAATTTTCTTCCAGACCTTGATTATTCAAACATGCCTTGTGCTTTATGCATTAAAGAAAATGTGAAAATAAAACCACTGGAAAAGAAATATGTAATAATGAAAATAATACCGTATCCAGTGTACTGACTGAACTATCTTGGACATCTTACACCTGATGGAGCATTAAATGCCCCTGTAGAGCCATAGTATCCCTGTACTCTGGCGATTATTTTGTTTATCATCATAACATTCTCCACAGCACTTCTTATGTCATGTTTTGGGCAGCAAATTATTTCTACTTATTCTTCTTTAGCAATGAAAAGAAGAATAGTAGGTCATCTGTATGAGCACTTTTGTGACTTTAATTGCCAGTTCTCAAATGTGGACCCTCCTTGAAAATGTAATTAACACAATCTAGTATTTTTTTCATCATCTTGGGATTTTCTGTAATTGTCAATCTGGTCCTCTTGTGAGTACTCACTGTGCAAAGATGACCCAAAGGTCTAAAGCCATATCAAAATCTCATAACAATGTTATCAGAGAGCTTATATTTTACTATGTCTGAGAATTCTCACCCGTCTTACTCTCTTTTTTGTTGGCTGTATTTGAGGGTGGAGGTGTTTGCCCAGTTCCAGTCCAGTGGCTATAGTCTATAGAGGGCACTGCTTTAAACTCCTGCCTGTCTCTGAAGAGGAGATAATTTATTTTTGATGAGGCTCTTGCTGCTGTAACTGGCAGCTTCAGCGCGAGATACTTTCCCAGCTCAACATACCCCACAGGCAGTGTGGAAGCCTCATGGGTGTTAAATGCAGAAGCCACAGCATGGTGGTGAAAGGGAAGATAATTAAGTAGAGAAAACCAGAAAATCTCAATTTTTGTAATAAGAGAAGAAGCAGCTCCACTGAAAAACTTCTTAAAACATTTTCCAGGGAATATGTCATTCCTCCTGCACAGTTCCTGAATGCACTAACTTTAGTTTTAACATCCTACAAGTAGTGGGATGTTACTGTTTTCTTCTGTTTAGTACAAGCTTTGAGGAGCATTGGAGTGACAAGGGCTTGTAGCTAATGAGGGATAGTTGGGTGTATTTTAGAACTGTGGGAAGGCTTAATTACATTACTGTGTATGTACCAATACCTCATTGTCACATACTAGCAGTCGCTTATACAATGTGTCCAAACAGTCTATTTTGGTATGTATTCTGAGGCAAGATAATTTCTTGCCTTGGAGTCAAAAGGTTTATCTAAGAAGGGACTGCAGGGTTTAATTCACAAAGAAGATGATGCCACTGTTAAATGAAGGGAAAATTTCTATGTCTTTGTTTCATTTTCAGGTAACTACACATTAAGAGTTGACTGCACACCTCTTCTCTACAAACTGGTGTATAATCTGACAAAAGAGGTACAGAATCAGACTGTTTATTATTTGTGAGTTCCTAAGAATGTGAAACTGCAAGTTTATTGGACAAGATTGAATTATTGAATAATATTAGATTTATCTTATCACTGTGGTGGAAAAATCTTGATCCCATCAAAATCAACAGCAAATCATCCCATCTCTGATGCACAGTCCAGGCTCACAGTTCTTCAGTATTCTTAGAAAGGCTGAAATATGTCACTGACTGAAGTGGAATATTGTTTGTAATATATAGGAAAAGTAATAACAATATAATAAGATAATAAAACAATTGAGCAAGATCAATTCTCTAAAGTGATAAGCATTCAAAGAAATAAATTTTGCATTTTAAATTCCTGTTTCATGTGCCAAAGAGAATCTGTTCATTTTCACATTGGCTAGCTACCTTTTTTCTGTCTTCCCACTGCATGTCCTTCATATCTAACTGAGCCCCTGAAATACTGTGATAAGGGATTGAGCAGATCAGATGCATTTGCATTATGCAAGTGATCTAATCATGTCTCCTTAGCTTTCATCTCTCGTGGTGAATGATCTTAAGGCTGAAAGATTGTGATTCATTAAAGCATGAAACTTCATTGGCCATATGAGGAGCTAACCAGTCAAGGAATCCAGCATGAGCTATTGTCATTATCCTCAGATCTGGATTCATCTCAATTAACAGAAGAACTCTCTGACTTCAGCAATGTAGGCTCTCTTTAAAGAAAATGGGTAGAAATAGGTGCCTTTGGGATGAGATTCATGTGACCAAATGTGTTTGTCTACACTTGTGTATACAGAACTCTCAAAATATTTTTTCTCCAGATATCAAGGGAAATCAAGTGACTTGGTCCATTGTAAAAACCTTCACTGTAAAGGCACTTAATAACATGTCTCCAGCTACTCTTCTCCCATCCTGTTAGATGCATTCATCTTGAGTTATTTTCAAATGCAATACACTTCCTTTCACACTGGAAACACCATGATTTTTATCTGAGGCAGTTTATATGTGCTATTCCCATATATTCCTTTTATTTTCTACTGTTTATTATCTTCTTTTCCTGTCTTGCTCTTCCTTCTTTGCTGAGGAAGAAGCTGTGCTTGTTCAAATGTTAGCTGTTATTCTTTGCACACTGAAGGGCATTCTAGTTCACCTATAAAAATTTCTACGTCCCTAGTGCTGCAGGGCCCTGGATAAAATAGTTTACTTTCTATCCACAGCAAGCCAATTATCCCAGGACATGTTTTTCTGCAGAAGATAAAAAAAAAAAGTAAAAAAAAAAAAAAACCATGCTCTGGGCTAAAAGTAGTACTTCACTCTTGATCTTTAGTGAACTATTCAGCTATTGCTAGGTTTGAGTAGAAAAATTCCATTGAAGTAGCATACAAGTACTTGAGGCGGGCTTTTTTTTTATTGAGAATGTTCCTATTCAGTGCTATGTAAGCTTTTAACAGTAGAGGCATAATGTAAACAACTGAAAACCTGACAGCTATTTCATAATTCCACCCTGTCTCCCTGCTAAAAAGCTCCTAGAAGCGTGTTATATTCATCCATATTCTTCACAGCTCCATTTGTAAAGGGGATGATTATCTTGCATTTGAGAGTTGACAATGAAGTCTTATTATTTCTTGAACACCTTAAAGCCTCTGTTGGAACATCATAGATTTTTTTCTTGTTAGCTTGTTATAGACAAAACCTGCAACTACTTTTTCTTTTCCATTGTTCCACAGAGCAGGATTCTGCAACAACATTCTCATTCTCTGCTGTTTTCTGCTTTCTGTATGCAGTCAAAGAGCACTTTACCAGTTTTATCTTATTTTCTTTGTCTCAAGAATGTCATCTACAATCCTTTTTTTTCCCTTTTGCAAATTTTTTAGTGGTCTCACTAACTTAAGTTTGAGACAACCCTTGCCACATTTTTCTAGAGCAGTTGTCCTTTTTTTTTTTTTTTTTTTTTTCCCCCTGGGATGCCTCTTATCTTTACAAAGGAAATAAATCATGGTTCAGTTTTCACAATGGTTCACATTGTAATTTGATTTTTCAAACCATCTTTCATTTAGCAATCTTTATATGCTACCCGTGATCTCCTGTGATCCACGAGTCTCAGGTTGTGAAACCTTTCTCTAGAACATTTAAGCTTGTTTGAACTTTTCTGTAAGATCGTTCATAAGAGGTTGTTGGAATTTCTCCAAGTAAAAAGATGCTTTGATGGATTCTTGGAGAGAAATCAGAGATACCAGAGCATGTTTGCTGAAGGACCACTTCTAGCTGGGACACTCTTTTTGTCAGCATAGAAACATGTATACAGATGACTAATAGACCTTGTAGAAAGATGGCACATATTTTAGTTGGCTCACTGCTTCTAACATCACAGTATAGAATTCCTTGTAGGGTTTAAACACCTTTATTTTGCAGATCTCTATGGATTCCAGTGAATTGGATTAGCAAAAGAGAGAAAAACAATAGCAACAAGTAGAACAGGGATGCTCTGTTTAGCAGAAGGGAATGCTTAATTTTCTCTGCTTTTTTCTTCACTTACATTTAGTTAGCTTCTTGTAAAGATAACCAAAGACTACAGTATGTACCTTTGCTAATTGCTTGTGTCTTTCTTGCTAATCTTAGAAAAAAACACTGATTTCTATAAGGGATAGAAGGACTTAAGGCAGAAAGATTATATTTGTAGCTTTGTGATATACACGTAGAACCCTCAGCCCATTAAGTTTTTGCATATTCTGCTTTTTAGTTTCCTGAACAGGAATAATGAGGTCCTGTGCACCTCAGGAGTCCTAGTTAATTCTTGGAAACAGCATAAATGAGACCAAAATGTTCCTTATGCATTGCATTAGGCTTTCGTGTAGGCTTGAATTCTATTCAGAAAGCCCACTATGTGAAAGAACATTAGTGCAGATGTGGGTGATTATGCATGCCCAAAAGAAAGTTATTTCTGTTCATATTAAAGAGTCCAACACCCAGTTATCCAGCATCCCACGATCTCTTTTCTTTTCTTGTTTTTTAGTGAGCCACTTCTCACCAAAAAAATGTAGTGTACCTATGAAGTGTCATCTTTCAAGGAGTTCTGCATTTGAGTGTGGTGCTCAGGATACATATGAGGCATTTAGATGTTGAAAGTATTTTTTGGCCCTGCTCTGCTGCTAGGCTTTAGACAATTGGTCACCACTGGCCAGTATCTGCAATATCCCACTCCAGTTCCCCTGTTCCGATCACCACTTCACAATTTATACTTACAGAAATCCTCATTTTCCCTTGAGGTTGCAATAAGCTTATGCTCATTCTAGATCTGGATCTAAATCAGAACAAATAGTATGCTTTGCAAGGCTCTCAGTGTTGTATGAAAAAGCTAGCCGATGTTTTTTACATGACCAGAACTGTCAGAATAACATCTCTGCCAGAGCATGGAGTACGTTTGCTCCTGTATGTCAGAGTTCAGCTTGCTCCTATTAATGTGCCATTTTCAATTTAGTCCTAGAACTTGATCAAAGTGCTCTGAAAATGACAGCAGCCACACAGTTACTTCACTAGGTTGTTATTTTTCTGCTAGCTGCTGACATAATCTCAGAGGTCAGAACTCTTTTCGATTTTCAATTTGGAGTCTGTATGTTTTTCAATACAGAATTTAAGTCTCGACTATACTGTGGGACTTTGTACTTAGCCATGAACATTTATACATTCTATTTTGGGGAAAAAAAAATAAATCCCAATCCTCTGCACATCATAACTGATTTATATGTAAAGGACCTTTTGTGTTAGATATTGTTTAAGTGTAGATGGAAACTGGGGCCCAAGTCTTGATTTTTTTTTTTTACCTCTGCCACAGATTTTCTAAGGCCTTTGGTCAACTTATCTTATGCTTTTTCATTGTTATCCTGGCTGTATGATGGTTGTACTAGTACTTACCTTTCCTGTCCTGGTTACACAGCTTTTTGATTTTATTAAGGTAAGGGTGGGACCTACATTTGTACATACAGTGTGTTGCACCGTGGTGCTCCAGTCTTGATTGAGTCCCTTTGACACTGCTGTAGTATAGTTAATGACTGGGTCTGACCCTTCCTTCTAGCATAATTCTTTTGTACTCTTCCTATAGAAAAAGCAGATGAATTTCAAGCTCAGACAGCTGCGAGAATATTGCTGCTGTGCGGGGCAAACCTCTACAGGTTAGGGCTGTCATCTCCCCTTGCCTGCTGACAGGAAAGCAGATGGGACATCCTAGTTGCTGGAGGATTTCCATACTGTTATATATGCTATTGTGTGTGTTCTTACACAGTGCTAAAATAAGGTGGTAAAAAGTCCTAGAAATCCCCAGGATCCACTTCTTCCAGAGGCGGATGAGCTCCAGCTAGTGTCCCTGAACTTTTAACCTGTCCTTCCCCCCTGTCTGTGGATGGTTCCAAGTTCCTCTGATATGTTATTCATGTTTGGGATCCATAAATTTATATAAAAAAATGTAAATAGTGTATGTGTACTTCCCTGCATGCAGCAGTGCTGTTGATTAAGAATGATGCAGATAACTCTAAGGGTCTCCTTTGATAACGAATTGAGTTAAAGGTACTTAAAATGAGATTATCATATTTCCCTCTCCAGATTTTAAGCCCTGATGAGGGTTATGAAAATAAGTCTCTTTATGAGAGTTGGCTTGAGAAAGATCCGGCAGCTGATAATAATGGCTATCCCAGGTAAGCTGTTAAACTGTTTTTTTCTTTCCCAATATTTTCATCTTATCATAGCATGGCTACCTTCCAGAATTTTTCAAGATTGGCTACAGATGACAGCAATAGAAAACCTTTTAGTACACGGTGACTCTCTAGCAATATCTTTTAAAGTAAAATAAAATAATATTTTATGACTTTTTTCTAATGATGGTGGTATCTATGTCTGCTGTAAAATGAAACCTCACACTTTTTAAAGGCCTTTTATTACTAGAAAAGCAATTTGGAAAGCAATCAAAAAAGAGCAGGGCAGGGAAAAATATCAAAATATGGTTAAGTCACCCTACAAGACAGGATAATATCAAAATTGTTAGGATTAGCAAATCCTCAGTTGAAAGAAACTGCCTAGAGCAGTAATTAAAAAGCTCTCATGATGCCTATTCTTTGTTCATTCAGTGGATATAAATGTAATACATTACAAAACTGTATCTGAAGGTATTAAAACTTCATATTTGAAAGTATTAAACCTCCAAACCACTCTTTTGAGCCTGTGACTTGTAGGGCTAAATCTTCATGACTTGGCATTACTCACATAAGGTAAATAGGATCATAGAGTAGTTTGGGTTGGAGGGGACCTAAAAGATCATCCAGTTCCAACCCCCCTGCCATGGGCAGGGACATCCCACTAGATCAGGCTGCCCAAGGCCCCTTCCAACCTGGCCTTGAACACCTCAAGGGATGGGGCAGCCACAGCTTCCCTGGGCAACCTGTGCCAGTGCCTCACCACTCTCATGGCGAAGAAATTCTTCCTTATATCTAGTCTAGAACTGCCCCTTTGTGTGAGTTGAACAAAAGGTTCTGCATGTATTACCCTGTTTTTCAGCTCTCACTGAGATTTAATCTTTTGGAAAAAGGTGCCAAATTTGAAATTTCTCAGCTAATACAAGTAGTTCCTTGCAGAAATTTATATTAAAAGAACTTTAGCCAAGTTGTTTTTCTTTTTTAAGCCAAGGAACACCAGTTATTCACAAGACTGGACATATAAATCTAAAGCTGAATTAAAAAAAAAAATATTTGAAAATGGTTACTATGTTACATCTTTAGTATTGTTATTTTCTTTTCCTCTGTCTTGCCGCACCTACCCAGCAGATGGCAATATTTACTTGTAAGTAATATGCTAATTGTCTTCTGCAGCAGAAATTATTTATCAGTCTTTGATTCTACTATGGAATATGCCAAGTGTATAAACACATCAGTCATCATGTGTGTTGCTGCCCAATTCATATTAGCTTGGAAATAGATGATTAATGTTTTAAGATTGTAGAGATGTCTGATCATTTTATGGCTCTTGTGCATAGTCTATACTTCTTTTTAAAACGTGGTCAGTTTCATAAGCAGGATTGTTGCCTTTAAAAGATCTTCTTATTAATACAGGGTAATAAATTAGTGTGCTAGAATGAAATCAGTTAGAGTAATTAAGCTTGCCACTCATCTCATCTCTGACCTTACTGGGGTCCCTGATGTGCCCTCCACAAGAACTGACCTCCATTTCTTTGAAAAATCTACATTTTGCATAAATTACTACCATACTATAAAGTAATCACTCTTACTAAGATGTTGTCTTTCCTATGCGTAGAATAAACAAACTGGGATCAGGCAGTGATTTTGAAGCTTACTTTCAGCGACTGGGAATCGCATCAGGCAGAGTCCGTTATACCAAGAATAGAGTAAGTCTTCCAGATTACTTAAAGAAATTTGATAGTGCTGAGCAGTCGTTTTTTAAAAGCATTTATTCACAATTAATAAAAAAGCTTCAAAGAATCACTGACTGGTTAGTATATCTGTGCCATTTCTTAATTTAGCAAGAAACCTAAAACATATTTCTATACACAGTGATGTGTATATTCTATAGGCTGTCAAGTTCATAGCAAGTTACTTACAGAATCTGATTGGAGGTGTATATTTCCTTCCATTATACTACTTGTAGGCTCCTTAGTTTACACATTTCCCTTGACTGTGTTCAGAAATAACTACACAAGATAGAAAGGGGCCATAATTGAGGACTTCTGCTATCCAACCCCCCGAAGTGTTTTCCAATTATAGTGAAGGCAGGTGTGTGTACATAAGGAGAAGGAAGCCTGCTCACTTAATCTTGTGCAACAGTCTCTGGATTCATGTTGGTGTTGTTTTTTAAAATGAATACAAAAAAAAATGTGCTTTGTAGCAAATACCTTTTATGATTTGGGAACTGTTGTTAAGTGATCAATACATCCCTTAACTGCCGTTAGAATTCAGGGCATTGACAAATTTGCTTGCTCTTTTTCAGAAAGCAGACAAGTTCAGCAATTATCCTGTGTATCACACTGTGTATGACACCTTTGAGTTAGTGGAAAAGTTTTATGACCCCACCTTCAAGAAACAGCTAACAATTGCCCAGTTACGAGGCAAACTGGTTTATGAACTGGCAGATTCCCAGGTCATTCCATTCGACTGTAGAGATTATGGAGAGGCCTTAAAAGGATATAGCAATAGAATTTATAAATTGGCCGAGAAACATGAAGAACAGCTGAAAACTTACAAAGTATCATTTGGTGAGTAATAGCCACAAGACTATTTCTCAAATGCATTAGTTAGAATTCTGCAAGGACATATTATATCTGTCATAACTCTAAAACTGAATTCTGTGCTTTCCTGTTTCAATTCTGCCATCATAATAAAGAGCTTATTTTTTTTTTCTAAATGTAACACAAGCTTAACACATTATTGTCTAGATGAGAAGGCTACAACAATTTTCATGTATATTTTTAATTATGGGCATTTTTACAGTTCTCATAAACAGTCATGAGCCACAGTCAAATGCAGAACAAAAAGATACATCAGCCTGCTTCTCACTTTCTAACATAAAAAAGAGGAGTTAAATGTTTATGACAACTGCCTGGAACTTGAGAGACACGGGTGCCTATTCCTCCTCAGCCAAAGACTTTGTCTGACTCTGGGAAACTTGCTTACCATCTCTCTCAGTGCCTAGTTACCAGTTTTAGGCAACAGAAGCATATATTTAGCTCCTCTGCACAAATATATCCATTTGCTGAGCACTTGAACACATTGCAATGAAACAAATAAAACAGGTTAGAAGCAGAAGAGTGCTCTGGATCCCAGGTTAGGATAGCTTCCACAGTAATTTTCTCACTCTTCCTCTCTCTTCTTTCTTCTTGCCTCATTCATGTTTCTGTACCGAGGAGGGTTTTCCCTCAGTCCTAATTCACTTGCTATCTAAGGAACCTATGGCTTAGAGACATTAACTAGCTTTTTCAAGATGCAGTACTCTTCTGGGTTGTGTGAAACATTAGAAGTAACTGAAACGGAATGCTCATTTGGGGAGAAATAAATACAACTTTTAAAACTTCATGTAATGGCTTAGGTGAGAAATTCTTGCTTATTTTGAAAAGTCGCCCTTTTTTGCAAACAGGTCACTCAAGACATGCCTTGAATGATGGATCATCTGGTCTGAGTTTTTGCAAAACACAAGGATTTATTTCCATTTGCTCTTGTTTACTGCAGCATATCTTATAAGGAAATACCAAGTTTGGACATTATTTTTTGCAGTAGCAAAATTTCTGTTAAATCATTTTCATTGGTTTTCTTCCTCATTTCAGATTAGAAGCTACCCAAATTACCTTATGACCAAAGCATCTATTTTTGTTCCCAGATTCTTGAAGCAATCTTATTTTTAGCCTTTTTCCCCAAGCATCACTTAACCTTCTCCTTAATAACTTTATAGATATGTCACTTTTACCAGTTTTTCACAAGGCGTATTTTTTAGCCTGAAAAGACTCTTCTCTGATGCCTGATCAGTTTTAAGTTATTTCTTGAATTAAACCAAATATAAACATATATATATTCTAAATAGATATATATTTAAAAAATCTATTACACCAGAGTGCAGTAAAATGTATAGGTAGTTTTTACAGTACTGTGAAAATGAAAATTCCTTTCACTCAGAATTTTCATAGAATTAACTTGGCAACAGTGAATGTCAGTAAATTGTTATTCAAGCCTAAATAAATCACATAATTGTCTTTCAAAGTAGTAGATTAAGTATTTTATTTGCCTTTGGATTCGCATTTCAGCAGCTCCTCTACAACAGTGAAGGCTGGAAACCTTTTTTCATTAAACATGTACTTGTGGTCATATGCTATCAGGAATGTTTGCAAGGAGAAATAAAAAAGAAATGTGATATTTTCTAGAAAAAAAACCCCAAAACTGACATCACTAAGTAGCTAGTGAACACGAGGACAAATTCTCTTACATATTTTCAGGTGGCTATTCTTTTTTCCTATTAAATCCCATCCTGCTGCTTCTGAAATATAATCTGTTGTCGTGATACAAACCTGGTGTCAGCAGGGCAGAACTCTGTTATCTGGCAAAACTATAACTGTTACCACGGTTGTGGACAAGTGTAAATTCTCGCACTCATAAGGTGACATAGGTCTGACAGTACTGCAGTCCGTACACTGGATGCATATATAAAATCTGTGCCTCTAACTGTGTAAACTACACAAAAATACTAATCCAAGAACAAGCAAGTGTAGGGTGGTGATGAATAAATAAGTTTTCTAGAAATAGAAGAGCAAACAAGACTGTGGAACAGCTTTCAATAGGAGTCCTGGGAACAGAAAGTCTATTGCACTAAATAGTGTGATAAATTTGTAAACAGTGAAGCGCCATAGTTGCCAACAGAGGACTGGATTTAGGAGGTGACCTAATCTCATGCTTTGTATTCCTGTAGGATCAGAGAGAGGTTATTCTGATTTATCTAAAGTTTTCAGAAACTTGTGGGTAAAATATATAAGTTGTAAATCTTACTTCTTTGTAATTGAATTGAATTTTGCTAAAGGCCAGAAATTCTTCTCCTTGTAACATCCACCTTTTTCTTATTCTACAAAAGTTAGTTGTATAAATTCCTAATGTTCCTGGGTCTGTATTAAATAGACCCTTTCACAGGAAAATCGTCACAGCCGATATTGTCATTAAAAGAAAGGCCTGCTGGTTCTTTGGCTAAGTTGTTCCACATGGCTTGGACACACTGCCAGGGACAGAGTCAGAAAAAGCAGCTGACTTACCCGCTCGCCCCCCTGCACGTAGTCAGGCGTAATAGGCAAAATCCTGGCGTGTGAGGAGCAGGGCTGTGGGGTGGCCTGCAGGGTCAGGGCAGAGACACCTCGTATGCTATAACCCCAGTGCATGTGTGAAGCAGGCATGGGACCTGCCTGCTTCAATCCGCCTCGGCTGCCACTGATTTCCATGACAGTTTTGTCTTCTGTGTCTCACCTAATAGAATTCAATACACATGTCACCCTCCTCTGTTATGATACAAATAGGATATAAAGTTCCAAGTGGGAACTCCTCCTTTTTCTTCCACAGCCTGCTGAAAGAAGTGGCATTTTTGAAGTCTGGCTTTTTATACCTAAACACTGCAGTGTGTCCTGTTGTTAGAAAGGACACTGCAGAGTTCTCTGTTTGCAATGCCAGTGAGTTTTCCTTGCCAGGTAAGAGGGAAAACGGATACTTGTGAAAGCTTTATCAAGCATTCTGCTTTATTGTTGACCTTGTCGTACAAGGTGTTTGTCTCTTACTGTTAGTAGTTCAGCTCTTTAAAATCTGCACTAGGAAAACTAATGGATTCTGGAAAGACAACAAAATTAATGCAATTACAGTAGCAAAACAAATGTAGTTTTTCATTGAACAACTGAAAGGTGTGTAGGGCTCAGCACATACTCTGAAGTTGCTCACAAAGTCCTTCCTTTTCTAGATCCTCTGTTTTCTGCTGTGATGAATTTCTCAAAGGCTGCTGTTGACTTTCACAGGAGACTTGAACAAGTCGACAAGAAAGAGTAAGTGAAAAATAAGTATTGTTTTTATATATACTTATATATATATGTATGTATGCATATCTGCCTTAGGTATACAGGGTGGCAATTCTTTCTTTCCAGTGACACATGAGGAGTCTCTTATTACTGTAGAATAGAGCCCTTGAACTCTGAGACAGGCATTACCTGCTAAGATGAATTCTGCTTCCTGTGATGAATAGTATCAGATGTAGAGCTTATTACTAGTATCAGCTTGTCATTAAAACATGGAAGGGCAGGTAGCAGTGAAAATTAAAGTTGGACTGAGCTCTGTATTTAGACACCTACACTTGAGTGTTGTAGGTGATGCCAGAATTTGTACTTTCAGCACACCTCAGGGAGACAGAATGATGCTTCAGAGTATCTAAGATATCTGTATGATATTTGCAAACCTAAGGGTCCTATGGTACTTCTGTGCATTGTGAGTGCAGTGGCTGGAGGCCAAGTGCTCCTAGCACTTTGTATGGTACCAGATAATTGTGGTTAGGCACCCAAATCCAATTCTTACTATGCTACTGTATAGATGAGAGCAGGTTTTTCAACACTTGGCTTGTGAGTAGACACCAAAATCTAGATATCTAATCTTGACCTAAATCTCAGCTGCCTTCTCCTCTCTGTTAGGTGGGATGTTTCTAGTGCCATGTGATACTAAGCAAGTATCTGACACTCTCGGGAAGTCTTCCATTTTATTTTACATAAAGTGAAATCTTGCAGTCGCGTTTTCTAACGCAGAAATCCTAAGGCATTAATGTAAAATGTATTGAATACCCCTGTTTGCAAAACCTCATCTTTTTGTAGACTGTAGACCATCTTTGTATTTTTTTTAATTTGGTCCAAAGAAAAGGAACGTTTTTAAATGAAACTGAGAAGTCATGCTTTGTCATTGTGTGAAATGCCTTTGTCTCAATTTTCTGCAGTCCAGTTGCAGTGCGAATCATGAACGATCAGCTGATGCTTATAGAGAGAGCTTTTATTGATCCTCTTGGCTTACCAGGAAGGAAATTTTACAGGTGAGGCAACAAGTTTTTTTATCAGCTAAGACACACTTTTTTTTTTTGCAGGTGAACCGCACCTTAACTGACTGGTCAGTTAAACTGCTGTATAGGTCTTATATAGGAATTACAACTCAACAGATTATGTTTTAAGTACAATACAATAAATAGTGGACTTTGTTTATAACCCCCAAGGAGAAATCCTTGGCAGCACCAGTCTTGTGGTGCCTAATTCCTCTTATTGGATCTGGCACTCTGCTTTTATTAGCCATCATACTCTGTGACTTTTATTTGCAGGTGTTTAGTGCTACTTCAGTTACAACTTGCTTTTTTAAGCCTGTCCATAGAATCATAGAATCATCAGGTTGGAAAAGACCCATTGGATGATCAAGTCCAACCATTCCTATCAAATACTAAACCAAGCCCCTCAGCACCTCGTCCACCCGTCCCTTAAACACCTCCAGGGAAGGTGACTCAACCACCTCCAAAGTGAGGATTCAGTGGAAAATCAACTGTATGAAAAGAAAGGAGAAACAAGGGTAGAATAAAAAGGAGAAGAGGAGGAGAAGAGATGTGTAGTGAGGGTCAGGTGAACTGAGAAGTCCAGAAGAAAGAGCTTGGAGAGAGTGATCTTCAAGCACAGGATAGATAAAGGTCCATGAGCTTTGGCTGCTCCTATGGATGTTCCTGTTAGCTTAAATCATTAACTAGTTATTCTGTCAGTGTCCTCTCTGCAAGCACATGGGCCCAGTGAAAGACAGTATTTGGTGCACTATAATATTCTTTATAGAAAGCCAGTGTATTTATTAGTAACACTTGACAAGAAGCTAAATCCCAGTGTCAGGTGTCATACTACCTCACTGTACTGTTAGTATCCTCCATTTCCTAATGACTGAATGTAGCTGACTCCATGATTGATGGCTTTCACACCAAGCCAGAAGGCCCTCAGGCAGGTAGAATTGAGAATGACACTTCCATCCTCCTAGGATAAACAGTTGTTCACACTTTCGGAAGAATTAAATGGTTGTTTTCTACAGTTCTTCCTGTTGGGTGTTAGGTATCGTTTAGAGCTGTCTGATTTTTTTTTTCTTTTACTAGCTTGCATTTATTAATGTAGTTATAGTGTTTATATTGATTTAAGAGGACTCTTTTACATACTACAAATAAGCTTTAATACTTCATACGTATAAAATCAATTTAAAAGCAGATCTGCAACTACCCATTATTGGAAAAAAATACCAAAAGTTAAAACTGATACTTATGCACAGTTCTGTTCCAATACAATCACTACTTCTTTGAAGAATTCATGCTCTTCTCAAGAACTGTCCCACAGATTTTTTTTTCCCTCTTTTTACATTCCTTTCCCAGATCTGCTAACCATCATTCAACTACTTAGTTATTTTTGATTTATTATTTCTGTTCCACTTCTCATTGTACACCCATAGCTAGTTTTATTTCCTTTTCCAGACTGCCACATTAGTTCAATGGGCTTGTTGAACTCCCATTTAAAAAACAATAAAAAACACATTTTCATTCCTAATTAGACAAATGCATCACCTCCTCCCAAGGAGAAGGTTACCTGTCCTAAATTTGTGCCCTTTCCCATAGATTTTGCCCTTGCAGTTATTTCCTCTTGTCCTTTTAAAAGATAAGTACAGGCAGATTTCCTGAGTGTTTAGTAAGTTGTGATCTTCACAGGTTTTGTATCTGTTTTATGAAGCACAAATAGTTGCCCACAATGAAAACACACACACACTCTCACACTCACTCTCATCATAGTTATTTAGTATACCTACATTTTTCTCTTCTTTCCCCACAGACATGTCATCTTCGCTCCAAGCAGTCACAACAAGTATGCTGGAGAATCCTTCCCGGGGATCTATGATGCCATGTTTGATATTGAAAGCAAAACTGATCAACATGGAGCTTGGGAAGAAGTAAAGAGACAGATTTCAATTGCAGCCTTCACTGTGCAGGCTGCAGCAGGGGCACTGGAAGAAGTAGCATAGAGTGATGGCTCTGAAAAGCTCAGTCATATAGCAAAGACTGAAATACAGTGTAGTTGGGCTTCTACAGTGACCCAGTCTCCCCTGACTGCCTATCTGTCTGAGTTTCCAACCTTCTAAATGCATGCAAGTGTATTGTTAGGGTTAGCAGGAATTCCATGTATCAAAGAACTTCTGAGCTAGAAATTACTGCTTCTCTGATACTGACAAAAATGTAGCTTTATGGACAATCCTAGATGTAAGTAAATTTGCAAGTGAGAAGAAGGAAGAATCAGTTCCCAACTAGAGTTTTCTGAAAGATCTGCCAATTTTGAGGGCCCATTATTTTGGATGTACAATTGCAAAACCAGTTATTTGCCAAGCTACCTGTAAATGTCGTCTGTAGCAGTGATCAAGAGCATGCATTTCAAGAGCAAAAATGTAACACTCTTCAGGGCATGCATTTGTCTTGTTCTGATAATTACTTCTATAATATACGATACCAAAGGCTACTCTGTATTTTAGAATCTATTCCACAAGACTAGTGAGTGCTCATTATATTGATTTGCTTTCTTTTCCAGGAAAAATAAGATACTGGCCCTCCTGCTGATTGCCAAAGCAGTATTAACCATTCTTGATAATCAGAGAAAACAGCTGCTTACATACAGAAATCCAAAAGCATTTTCTCAGGGAGTGTCTGTTCCTCTGAAGGACAGTGTGCTCCTCTCTCCTTTTCTCACACTTTGGAATATGCAGATTGTGGGGGATAACCACAGCTGACCTCCCTGCTCCTTATGGCTCTTTCACTAGTCCCAAACCCACGGGCTTTTGTTCCTATTGTTTTCCCAGGAGATCTCTTTTATGTTGATGTCTTCTTCCAGCTGAGGGAGCTGAAGGACTTTCTGATTATTGGCATGGGGCTTGAGGTTATTCTGTTTTCAAATAAGACCGGAAGAAAGTTTCCCATCAGGAGCTGCTTTCACATTCAAAGAGAAAATGAAATGTATGAGAAGAGTAATTGTACAAAACTGTTTAATTTGTAAAAAAAATTATTCTTGCTTCATTTGCCCTTTAAATGTACTTCTCATCTTCATGCTTTACAACTAATAAAATTGCTAGAATCTTATTAAATCACATTCCAGTTTGTGGGAGCTGATAATAACCAATTTCTTCTCTCATGTAAAATATACTACAGTTTTTCTCAAAACCATAAATTGCACCAGGTTGTGGGAATAAAATCCTTTTTTGTTTTATTGGGAATAAAACAGATGTGGTACTAAAAAGGAGGGAATCAGAGAAACAGGACTATTACTCAGCTGCAGAAGGAGTTGTTCTCATCTCAGATGCCTTGAATTCAAACAAGAGAACTAGAAATTACTATAGTTCAGTACTTTGGGAAGTTGTCTTGGTGGCATGTGCCCCCCGGAGAAGAGATGCTTTCTTTAGCGTCACTTCCACTGAGCCTCTCTGAAAGACAAAGGACTGTGTATCTATGGATGTTGTGCTCATAACTGACTGTGAAATGGTTTTTCACAAATCAAGCCTTAGGCACGGAAATTACACTTCCACAGCCCATGCTTTACCTGTTCCTTTGGAAAAAGTAGTGCTTAACTGACCTTGTCAGCATGCACATAAGAGATATTAGTAGTCAATGCTGAGGACACCAGAACAGTGAGTACATTTTTTTGTTCTTACTCCTACCTAACTGGGGCCATTCACAATTTTTAAGTTTTTCACGATCACATCTTTCTTTAGCTTACGGTGTTGCTGAAGGATGTGATACCCTGTGAACGGTGACTGGCACATAACAGTACTGTTTTTTCTTCCCTTTTCCTGAATTTCCCATTCTTCCTGCTCCATCCCAGCTTTATGTTAACTGTAATGGGCAATAACTGAATGTGCCCCCAAGGTAGGGTTAGGATATCTGGATGGTGGAAAAAAGCCACTAGTGCCTCTTCCTTGTGAACAGCAGCCAGGTATGGAACTGTCAGTGGTCACTGCTGTAGGATTATCAGGGGATAAGGCAAAAAAAGGGATTTCCACATAAAAAGGCATACCTGGTAAAGTGTGCTTGCTGCTTTATTTACAAAAATCTCTGTAATGGTGTAAAAGAGTGAACAATTTTTTCACCCGTACACATAATTTTTTAGCGGTAGTTAGCCTTTTAAGTTCTGTGCCATTACCTTGCTAATGTAAAAGAACACATAATCTCTTCTTGTTTCTGTGTGCAGTTTGAAGCTGTAAGAATGAATTACAGCTCATGTCAGGCTGAATGCACAGCTGGCATTGATTACTTTGTTCCTTTTCTCAACTTAATTGATAACTCTGCTTGAATGTGTGATTCACCATGACCCACTACATCCTGAGAAGTATACAAAATAACTTAAATCTATTTCCATTCCTCTCTATAAATTTCTGCTGAGGGAGAGTGCTATCTAAACCCTTATAAATAAGGAAATCAAACCACTTATAAATGGCTCATACCAATTGATTTCCATAAAGTCCCATATTCTTGGTACTGAAAGGATCAGTTACTCAGAGCTAAGATTGCCTTCCTTGCTTCAGTCAGTAATATCTCCTTTTCTGTACATGGGCAACCAAGCAACTGCTGCTGTCTGCCAGCCCAAAAGCTGCTGTATCTTGTAGCTCTGCCTGCCCATAATTTCAAAGTGTGTGGGTATTTTTCAGGCTTTCCTTACAAACGGATAATACTGGATCACTTACTCTGTCCTGCCCTAATTCCATTTGCACAGTTCATTCACTCAACCTGGCCAAAGCAATATGTGAACCATACAGCTGGGAGAAATAGACCCTTCAGCCTGGACTGGGGCTGCACATTACTTGGTTATTTGGCTTGCCAATCATCCATTTAGAAAATCAGTTTCAAAGGGACAGTGCCAGAACGTTTATTTCACATTCTCTTATGGTTGAAATACCTTTGATTTGCCTTTGGAAAGGAAGCCATAACACTTGGTGATCTTAGTGATAGCTGGAAAGTGGATATGACCTACATGCTCCATTCTCCACTAAGTGATAAACACTATCCAGTTAAAATATTGATTTGCAAAAAATTGGAAATAATTTAAAATCACAGAATCACTAGGTTGGAAAAGACCCATTGGATCATCTAGTCTAACCATTCCTATCAAACACTAAACCATGCCCCTCAGCACCTCGTCCACCCGTGCCTTAAACACCTCCAGGGAAGGTGACTCAACCACCTCCCTGGGCAGCCTGTTCCAGTGCCCAATGACCCTTTCTGTGAAAAATTTTTTCCTAATGTCCAGCCTAAACCTCCCCTGGCAGAGCTTGAGGCCATTCCCTCTTGTCCTGTCCCCTGTCACTTGGGAGAAGAGGCCAGCACCCTCCTCTCTACAAGCTCCTTTCAGGTAGTTGTAGAGAGCAATGAGGTCTCCCCCTCAGCCTTCTCTTCTCCAGGCTAAACAACCCCAGTTCCTTCAGCTGCTCTTTGTAAGACTTGTTCTCCAGCCCCTTCACCAGCTTTGTCGCTCTTCTCTGGACTCGCTAGTCTGCTGTGGTTTTCAACCAATTGATAAATAGAAATAGAACCACCTAAAAGAAGCTCTGCAGATCTTAAGCTTAATAAAACTCAAACCTAATTCAAAGCCTTTAAAGATTAAGTATTCGGGACTAAATGATGCTAGTGCTTCTCTAAACACCCTGTAAGTTAGCAACCTTTCCCAAAGATAACTTGTGCATCAAGGGACTGTCATTATGAAGCAATGCAATGAAAATGTCCCTATCCCAGTATCCTGATGACTGAAATACAAACACATCAGCTGAAGAAGTTTCATAAATCTTCTCAGCAACTGTACAGTTCAGGTGCTAGAACAGGACATTTGGATTTGTCTGTTCTTTTGGTTCAGCCAAAGCAATTTATCAAGTCCATGTCAAACTTCTAAATTGCTTCAGCTGATCTAAAATTGCATTATTTTACAACAGTGATAAAAATAAAACAAATAGTGTAACTCTGTGTATCTATTAAGGAAAAGACATTGCAGAAGAAAAGTCCTAAGACAGTCAATCAGCCCATTAAGCAAACGATCACAATCCGCATCAGTACTGTGTGCTGAATTTTCCTCAGACCCGTTTTCTATTATTCTGTCTTTCTGCTGTTGATAACCTATAAAATCATCTCTGCACATTCATAAGGGTCTAGAGTTCACATTCTCTTGAATGCCCAGGTCTCAGCGGCCTGAAACTCTTTTCTTGTGTGGAGGAACTATTGCTGTTCCTGCCCATGCTGCCAATCAGATATCAGGCAGCAGGTTTCACAGAATCACAGAATCACAGAATCACAGAATAACCAGGCTGGAAGAGACCCACCGGATCACCGAGTCCAACCGTTCCTACCAAACACTAAACCATATCCCTCAGCACCTCGTCCACCCGTGCCTTAAACACCTCCAGGGAAGGCGACTCAACCACCTCCCTGGGCAGCCTGTTCCAGTGTCCAATGACCCTTTCTGTAAAGAATTTTTTCCTAACGTCTAGCCTAAACCTCCCCTGGCGGAGCTTGAGGCCATTCCCTCTTGTCCTGTCCCCTGTCACTTGGGAGAAGAGGCCAGCACCCTCCTCTCTACAACGTCCTTTCAGGTAGTTGTAGAGAGCAATGAGGTCACCCCTCAGCCTCCTCTTCTCCAGGCTAAACAACCCCAGCTCTCTCAGCCGCTCCTCATAAGGCCTGTTCTCCAGCCCTTTCACCAGCTTTGTTGCTCTTCTCTGGACTCTCTCCAGAGCCTCAACATCCTTCTTGTGGTGAGGGGCCCAGAACTGAACACAGTATTCGAGGAGCGGTCTCACCAGTGCCGAGTACAGAGGGAGGATAACCTCCCTGGACCTGCTGGTCACGCCGTTTCTGATACAAGCCAAGATGCCATTGGCCTTCTTGGCCACCTGGGCACACTGCTGGCTCATATTCAGTCGGCTGTCAACCAACACCCCCAGGTCCCTCTCCTCCAGGCAGCTTTCTAGACAGACTTCTCCCAGTCTGTAGCACTGCATAGGGTTGTTGTGCCCCAAGTGCAGGACCCGGCATTTGGCCTTGTTAAACCTCATGCCATTGGATTCTGCCCAGCGGTCCAGCCTGTTCAGATCCCTTTGCAGAGCCTCCCGACCCTCCAGCAGATCGACACTTCCACCCAGCTTAGTGTCGTCCGCAAACTTGCTAAGGGTGCATTCGATGCCTTCATCCAGGTCATTGATGAAGACATTGAACAGGGCTGGACCCAGCACTGAGCCCTGGGGAACCCCACTTGTCACTGGCCTCCAGCTGGATTTCACACCATTTACCACCACTCTCTGGGCCCGGCCATCCAACCAGTTTTCCACCCAGGAGAGTGTGCGCCTGTCCAGCCCAGAGGCTGACAGTTTCTCAAGCAGAATGCTGTGGGAAACTGTGTCAAAGGCTTTGCTGAAGTCCAGGAAGACCACATCCACAGCCTTTCCCTCATCCAGTAGCCGGGTCACTTTGTCATAGAAGGCGATCAGGTTAGTCTGGCAAGACCTGCCTTTTGTGAACCCATGTTGACTGGGCCTGATCACCCGGTTCTCTTGCATGTGCTTCATGATAGCACTCAAGATCACCTGTTCCATGACTTTCCCTGGCACTGAGGTCAGACTGACAGGCCTGTAGTTTCCTGGGTCCTCCCTGCGGCCCTTTTTGTAGATGGGCACAACATCAGCCAGCCTCCAGTCCAGTGGGACTTCCCCAGTCTTCCAGGACTGTTGGAAGATGATGGAAAGGGGTTTGGCCAGCACATCCGCCAGCTCCTTCAGTACCCTAGGGTGAATCCCGTCCGGCCCCATAGACTTGTGACTGTCCAGTCGGGCTAGCAAGGCTCTGACCACCTCCTCTTGGATCATGGGAGCCTCATTATGCTCCTCTAGCTCCTGGGTTTGTACACAGGCGGAACGACCCTCCTTACGACTAAAGACTGAGGCAAAGAAGGCATTAAGTAGAAGAAGGCATTAAGTTTAAAACAAAGGGATTATTCACACTACATGTGATTATACAATGAGCTTCATTGCTACAGGAAACTGTGATAGCTAAGATGTGTTAAAAAAATGATCAGACGCATGCAAGGGGAGCTCACACGTAATGATCCAGATGCAACCTTTCATTCAGGAGGCCCTAAAGCACTGGGGAATTAAAGCGTATGTATGCATGAAGGGATTAAAAACACACCTGCTTTAATCCTTGCTTTAAGCTTTTGTCATGGAGAGATTACAGGGAAAGACAGTACTATGCACTCCGTTGTAGTGCTTGCTACTGAACAGACATTCCCTTAAGTGCTGCTGGCAGTTCTCTATTCCTGTACATTTGATTGAAACCCATGAAAATTAGTAAATGTATCTTTGAAAGGTAGCTTGTTCTCTTTAAACCAAGATAATGATCAATATGTCAATTGAATATTTTTTTTTAAAAAACACATAACTCTTTGAAAGCAGAAATAGTTTATCCTCCAATGTTGTCATTTGGAGGGTAAGAGTCGCTGTGCTGTGTCTGCAGAGAAGAGCTACTGCAGTGACCCCACGTTATTCCTAAGGAAAATATCAATAGGAAGATGCTGACCAGGTCTGAAAGTCACTCAGGACTTTCTGCACAGCCCAGGAAATGCTGTAAACACCCTCAAGGAGGCAGAGATGAAATCTCCATGTGACACAGCATCAAAAGCCACTGGGGACCTTCTCTGCGGCTGGTAGGATCAGGATTAACTCAGTATGGCCCATTTTTTCTCTCTCTTATTCTAAATTCCTCTTTCCATTCATGGGATTTTAGCATAGAGTTAAGAGTGCCATTAAGAGAGCTGAATGATGGTGAACATCATGGACTAATCTACAGCAAAGAAGAAAAGACAACACTGAATGAAATACAGAAATTTTTGCTTCTGCTATGCTGTCCTTTCCCTAGCTGAACCAAAGTGCCGTGTTCCTCACCAAGCAACACCTGCTACATAGAAATTGCCCCTAGAGAAACCAGTAGGAGCTGAATTTAGTGAACAGCCCTTTTTGAAGTAAAAGATAATTTCCTTTACACCACTGGGACTGAAAGCAACTCCAGTCAAGCAAAAGATGCTACCATTTAGCCCTGTAGTTTAGCTGCAAGGCTATTGTGTGTTAGAGTTGAGCTCTAAGTCAAGTTCAGCAGTTACTTCTGTTGATCAGTGTCAGTAAGAAGAACTTTAAAAGCCTAAATGGTTCAGGAGCTGTCTGTCCTGTGAATTACTCTACTTGCTTCTGCCAGTTATAATCCATGAAGTCAAGGCAGCTCCTGTCAGTGCCAGCACAGTGTTTTTTGCCTGATGGATCCTACACCCTTAAACATTTTCTTCTTTATCCTAGAAAATCTACAAGCTATTCTGCAACACAATCTGTAAGGCACATTCATTTTCTGGATAAGCATGGGGAGCTCAAAGAATGGTGGAGGAGGAGAAAGAGAACTGGTTTGTTGGGCACCTTGCGCAGAAGGACTGTACTTAGTTCAAGCAAACTGCAAACATGTTATAAGCTTCCACAAAGGGAAAAAAACTGAGACGCAGTAATGGGAAAAGCATTTCACAGGAGGGTATCAGATAAGAATAGACTTGCTATGTTTACATGGAACCTTCCCCAGATGTGCTTTGCTAGCTTGCTGACAGTAAACTGCTGACGCATTCCTGATACTGCCATCCACATTACCTCCACACTTGGCTGTATTTTTAGAAGGAAACTCAAGCCACAGTTGCTGGACACAGCAATTGTTGTAACAACACCCCCTTATGTAACCCATAAGCAGCAGGATGTCAGGCTGGAGTAGCACAGTCAGCTGCAAAACACTGAGGGCTGAAAGATTTAGCTCCCTCTGAGATCAGTCATCCCTTCTGATTTTCCTGGAACCAACACTCTCTCCTCCTGAAGCACTCAGCTCCCTGTGTCTCCCAAGCCATGTTTCCACACTCTTTCCATTGGAGTCTGCATGCCCTGGCACCTCCTGCCTGTGCCAAATCACCATCTTCAGCTCAACTGGAATTACCTTGGTGATGAGCCTTGCCGAAGCGCAGGCACTTGTGTAGTGACGCCTGTTGCCACAGCGGAGGAATGAAATACAGGGGATCTTCCTGTCTTATTATGAGCAGGAACAAACAGACTTTATAAGCGAAGACAAATTCATTGTCAGTATACTTGAATTCTCAGCTGTCTGATCGATGGATTTTTAATCTCAATCTATTCATTACAGAAAAAGAAAAAGAAATGCTATTACAGACAAGCGTTTCAATAACAAAGCAGCTAAAATGGTTATGAGCTGTCTATTTTCTCAGGGTCTCCAGTATCATCCTGTGCCCCTTCTCTAATCATCCTATGCCCATGGTCCTCTCCATCTTGGGTCCCATCTTTCAAGGTCCCTGCTATGGTATCAGGCTTAGAATCATAGAATCATCAGGTTGAAAAGACCCATTGGATCATTAAGTCCAACCATTCCTATCAAACACTAAACCATGCCCCTCAGCACCTTGTCCACCCGTGCCTTAAACACCTCCAGGGAAGGTGACTCAACCACCTCCCTGGGCAGCCTGTTCCAGTGCCCAAGGACCCTTTTTGTGAAGAATTTTTTTCCTAATGTCCAGCCTGAACCTCCCCTGGCGGAGCTTGAGGCTGTTTCCTCTTGTCCTGTCCCCTGTCACTTGGGAGAAGAGGCCAGCACCCTCCTCTCTACAAACTCCTTTCAGGTAGTTGTAGAGAGCAATGAGGTCTCCCCTCAGCCTCCTCTTCTCCAGGCTAAACAACCCCAGTTCCCTCAGCTGCTCTTCGTAAGACCTGTTCTCCAGCCCCTTCACCAGCTTTGTCGCTTTTCTCTAGACTCGCTCCGGAGCCTCAACATTCTTCTTGTGGTGAGGGGCCCATGATGCTAGAATTGTATGTTCTACACAAATAACTGCTTGTTCCTAGTATCTGTATTACCAATGTGATTATACCATAGAACTGTAAAAGGAGAAACATACGTAAACTTAATAAGGCAATAGCCACCTGGTCATTAGAAAACTTGTAACAGCCAAACAAGGAAACAAGAAAACAAAGCTACAGGCAGGCGAATAGAAGTTCTGACAATGCAAGCCTGGTAAGTCCTAAGACCCTGTAGAGATGGAACAAAGCTTGTGCCCTGCTTTAAGCTATAAGCTGTGGCAATACTGTGTTTATTGAGCTGTCAGCAGAGGTCGGCACTTGGGTTACTTGGGGGTGATGCCACGTTTTTGAAAGTACGATTGTTAGGAACAGCTATTTATATACAGTCATATACATACTTAGTACCTAGTCCTGGCAAATCTGAGAAACGGATGAAATACAACTAGCTTTTCTTTCTATTTTCAAACCACCCCAGCTTACACAATTCAGCCTGACTGGACTTGGGTTTTGCAAAGATCAATCATTCTTGTCATTTGCATCCTGATAAATGATAACCTGCCTGAGGACTAGATATTTATAACAGGATCCAGAGTGTAACTGCAGGACTCAGCACTTGCCTCTCAGGCAGTATTACACTCCATTTTGTACTAAACATAATTACCAGAATATGGAGAAGTTCTGGCAAAAATCTATCAGCTCTCTCATGGCTAGTGGTCATTCTGCAGACAACTATATTTTCAATTTCAGTGAAGAATACTGACAATGCATGCATGGAAGGCAAATGAGGACATACAACACTGCAGATTGTAATTTACCCTTTGAATAGTGACATTTACTGAAATTAAAATATATATATATTTTATAACTGAACTGTGAAATGCAAAAACTCCTTATAATGACACATACTTAAGCTTAAGAATTCTGTGCTCAACATTTTAATACTGCTGCTTCAATCATGTTGAAGTTTTTGGCCTCACTTTGTTGTGCAGTCTTCAGGCAGCATGGATCAAAATAATGGTTCAATAATAAATGCAATAGACTTCATTGTCTTAATTCTGAAATAAAT
Source organism: Phaenicophaeus curvirostris (assembly GCF_032191515.1). Taxonomy (NCBI): domain Eukaryota; kingdom Metazoa; phylum Chordata; class Aves; order Cuculiformes; family Cuculidae; genus Phaenicophaeus; species Phaenicophaeus curvirostris. The sequence continues at coordinate 195,732,228 of NC_091392.1, forward strand.
TATTATTGAGGTGTAATAACAGCAGAAAAAGAAATGCTGAACAATGCCATTGTGCTCACATAGCAACTAGGTCAACCTTTATAAAAATATGGGAAAAAAGTATAACACTGATTTAAAAAGATGCAGTGCTTTGGCTCATTCACAGCTGGAGCTGTTGCTTTGTATTAACCTTCAATCCTAGCATGTTTTCTACAAATATGTTTTCTATAAATATGTGAAAACCTTTCTCAAAAATTTATTTTCAACTACATTTTAATATTCTACATTATTTTTTCCAGCTTTACCTTCTTTACAGCTGCTAACTTTCTCAGACAGCATAAGCATCCATTGAAGTAAAAATTTTTCTAGCAGCAGTGCTGACAGGCTTCCAATTTGCAGAGCTATAATTAAAGAATAATTCTGCACTGAATGCTTTTGTTTTAGGTTTTGCTCATGAGTAGACATTCCAAATGTCAACTGCTTTCACAAATGAAGGGAGAGCATTTAAAATTTGGGTTACTGTTTACATAAACAGAAACACATCTTGATTACAAAGGTGTTCCCTTATAAAAAAACCCTAAGTTCCTTTGGGTCCAGAAGTGCACAGTATCAACTCTGTCTCTCACATGAATCTGATTTTCAGTTAAAGAACAAATTAGATTAAGCACATTACACTAAAAGCATATTATGCTTGTTTGCTCTGAAGTATTGAACTCAGCAGTAATATTGCAGTATTAATATTTATCATGAATTCGAAACACATTTTGGAGAACAAGGTTTTTGGACTAACAGTATTTCATAGATGGTTCTAAGGCAACAGCCTCCAGCTAGCTTTCAATGGCTTTTGCTGCAATGCAGCTTTATTTAACCAAGAACTAATTTTTCAACACTTGTTACCAGTATGTAACAAAAATATTTTATTCAAGAAGATGCTTCCTTCTCATAAATAAATACACTGACTGCAAAAATACCCTGAACACTTTCTCAAACCAGAATCAGGGATCATATAGACTGATCAGTTAAGCTAATGAAAAACATACTGATACATTGGGAGGTTTAACAAGGTCAAGTACAGACTTCGGCACTTGGGACACAACAACCCATGTAGCTCTATAAGCTTGTGGAAGAGTGGCTACAAGGTTGCCTGGTGGAGAAGGACCTGGGGGTGTTGGTTGACGGCCAACTGAATGTGAACCAGCAGAGTGCCCAGGCCAAGAAGGTGACCAATGGCATCTTGGCTTGTATCAGAAACAGCATGGCCAGAAGCACCAGAGAAGTGATTCTGCCTCGGTACTCAACATTAGTGAAGCTGCTTCTTGAGTACTGTGCCCAGTTTGGGTCCCTCACTACAAGGACATTGAGGTGCTAGAGTGTGTCCTGAGAAGGGCAACAAGGCTGGTGAAGAGGCCGGAGAACAAGTCTTATGAGGAGCAGGTGAGGGAACTGGGGTTGTTTAGCCTAGAGGAGGCTGAGGGGAGACCTTATCACTGTCTACAACTACTTGAAAGGACGTTGTAGAGGGGGGTGTTGGTCTCTTCTCCCAAGTTATAGGAAATGGCCTTGAGCTGTGCCAGAGGAAGTTCAGATTGGACATTAGGAAAAATTTCTTCACCAAAAGGGTTATCAGACACTGGAAGAGGCTGCCCAGGGAGGTGGTTGGATCACCATCCCTGAGGGAATTTAAATGACAGGCAGATGAAGTGCTCAGGGATTTGGTTTAGTAGTGGATAGGTATGGCTGGGCTTGATGATCACAAAGGTCTTTTTTACCAACCTAAGTGTTATACAATTTCACATTCCTCCACTCCATTTGATTTTAGGCTCACAGGCTGGACTACAGATGTGTGGTTGACAACAATCGTGTACATTAGCTCTTTAGTCCTGCTCACGTGAACATTGTAGCATGAAGACAAAATGTTCAGCCATCTATCAGGAAAAACTTGGCTTTATGAATATAGGTTGAAATCTGTGCTGCCTCCAAAGAAGCCTTAAAACTCATCCTTTACCCACCCATCATCCTTACTGCTAACATGCTACCTCCTCAACACCTGCCCTTCATTTTCCAGTGAAACTTGGAGAAACTGAATTTGTTTGACAATCATTTGCCACAGTAACTGTGGATTAGCTTATGTCTCTGACAGTATCTTGGTTATCTTTGGTTAAAACACCTACTCAAACTTTGAGAAAACAGTTATTAACACAGAAAATTTCAGGACCAAAGAAGTGAATCTTTTTTCTCTCCCTTGTGGGAATGCCAGAGGTTTTGACAGGTATCTTCTTCCCTTTTCCAAGAAAAAAGAAAACAGGAAAAAAAAAAAAGCAGTACAGCTGTATCTTCAGCATTCTCAGAACAGCTCTAACATTGTGTCTGGAATTATTCCAGTTGTAAGAAGTTTGTGATGGCTCACAGTTCTAGGATAGAATAGTTTCTGTGAATGAGACAGGTTTCCATCTGAGCAGCCATATCTATTCAAATTGCTGCAAAACATACGCATCTTGACTGGGCTGTTGTCTTAGAAAACAAGAGGAAGACTAAAATCAACAAGGGAGGGGGGAACCTCTTTGCCACAGTCGCCCTCATATGTAGGCTGATCTGTGGAAAATGCTCACTTAAATTTTACTTCAACCACAGAGTTGCAAATCCAAAAGAAAGTTCTCTTCCGTAACAAAAGAAGTCAAAGAAACTCAAATGCAACCAGCATGTAATAAGAATTTTATTGAATACATTTGAAAAAAAAAAATTGGAGCATGAAGACGTGAGATTTATTTCTGCATATAAGTTTTACAAATTTGCAGAATCTAACCGCCATGCAAAAAGACATCTCCCCCCTTCAGCTGTAATCCAAGACTCTCGTAATGGCAAAATTATTACTGCCTTAAAACAGTGTTCCAGACACATAAGTTATTCCTTTAAAAAAATATCGTGAATGAAGATAAAGAAAAAAATTTAGCAGCAATTGGGAAAGACCAATGATTAGCAGGTGCAGCATTTAACCAGCATTCATGCCATGTTTGAAGAGCGCAAGCAAAATATGCAGTACACAGAATAAGTAGATTTTTTTTCAAGGCAAAATTCCTAGTAAAACTAATCCCTACACTACTGAAATGGTGACTTAATAATGTACGTGTTCCAGAAGATCATCCAATGTCCACTTAACATCAGTGCCATGTAAAACATAAGAACCAGAGCAGCTGAACAGCCCAGTGTTTAACAATGTATTGACATTAAAAATAAATTCCAGCTCTTCCAAGAAATGTTGTTGTAATACGTAATGATAAGTAGAAAGTGGGCTTATACATGAGGGAAAAGATTTCTGTCACAAACTTGTATACCCATGAGATCTCTCATATTAAAACGGCATTGTACATCAGAAGTTTCATATGCACCTGGACAGTCAGTTTTGACACCCAATACATTGTCTACCTGTGTAATACGCAAACTGAAACACAACAGCTAGAGACACATTATAAACATATGGCTGGGCTGCGGCAAGTTTACTAACTTGTTAAATACAGGACAGCTTCTGAAAACATGAAAACCAGGGTAAATTGAACAGCAAATATTCCAGCATATAGTTGTTTGCAATTTACTTTCACTATTATTAGATAGGTGAAAGCATATGCAATCAAAAACCATCTAGCCGAGTTTTAAAATCCTGCTTTTGATAAAGTACTGTGATTGGTTTGGTATGCTTCCATTCTTTTCATCACCTCTCCATGTTCACTAACAGAAGATAAGGCCAAGCAAATATTGTACGGAGGTGTCAGCTACCACCATCCATGTCAAGACATCATTTCATGAAACACTAGGAGATCCAACATTGGTATTTTGAAGCCTGTTCTGAGCAACTGCTCAAAACACTCAAATTCAGTAAGCTATAAAGCTTTTGCAGCTTTATGATAGATGCAGACATATGGTTATAAAAAGCTGCAAAGAATTAACGCAGTTAAACAAGATGCTGATGGCAGTTTATACTAGCTGAAGGTTTATCTTTTTATTTTGAAATACATCACAGGCCATACAAAAGTAGGCAATTATTTGCAAACCCCATACTTTCTTGCCTGATCAAAGCTAGCTTGTTTGTTTGTCTTACTTTTTTTAAACAGGTGAATTTTTAAAATTGATTTTATTGCCATCGACAGGGAAAGTCATTAAGGAATTTCATAAGTCTCTTTAATTTTGCGCTGAAAGTATAAACAACAGAAAGAGAGTAGGAGGAATGAAAAAAAAGCAAAAGCAAAACTGAGGACCATGTTTACAGGAGTTTTCTTCCACTTACTGCCAAGTTGACTGTTACCAGCAGAATATACTTTGAAAGGGTATAACAAATAGTGACAGGGTCCCAAGCATTAGCAGCAGAAGGTATATTAATCCACATTTCTCCACATTTAGCGTTTAGAATACCAAGGGAGAACAAGATTTGCTTAAAAAATTCCGTTTCCCGAGAAATTCCATTTACCACTTTAAAGTGGATTTTATATGATGTAAAACCTACTGCACGTTGAGAATGCAAATAAATTGAAAATATGTTACAAAAATGTGAAAAACATAAGATATTTAGGGTATTTGTATATCCATATGGGTAGACACACGTTTCAACTTGCTTGTTAAAGAAGAACTTTATCCTGGCGTTTAAACACTGCTCATTTTGCTGTCCAAGTTCAGAGTTCTGCATACAAAAAACACAGATGGTACACCAGTAGCTACAGCTATACAGAATTTCTTGTCTACTGAAGTGATTGTTCTTAGTATTATACCAAGAGCTCCACTTGTTGGTTCAGAACACATCAGGGAACACCTGTTCAATTTTTAGAGGACCATCTGCAGGCATCCATTCTTATAAGCCTGACCCCTATCACATAACAGTATGTAACATTTTCAAATTATTATTATTTTTTTAAAAAAAGGCATTATTAGAAGTTAATAGAATCTTTTGAGCTGGAATTTTTAATAGAGGCCCAAGGGAGTCAGCAACTATCCAAGTCACTGAGGAACTGGGATCTGGAAAATAAGGTCAAAAAGCACCAGAACAAATTTAATTGATATAGCACTGGTGTTACTTTCTCCGTGTCTGGGAATGGTTTCTTTGGCAAAGCATTTCCTACCACTTTATGCATGAAGTAGGATTTCAAGTACTGCTAGAAACAGAACTTTGAACTCAAATCAAATTATACCAGTTGGAAAACTTAGAAATCCACATTTAACTTCAGAATGCCTTTATTACATTCTGTCTTTCCCTTGTCGTTGTTCAAGGTCTGCCAAAGTAGGTTAATGAGCATCCACACATTTCAATAGTCCACAGGACTGTTTGTTTATATATATATATAAGTTTCAGAACAATAAATGATGGTGTACATTTTGCATGACTCATACAAAAACATTGTTTTTCTTTCAACTGCAACCCCAAATTAAGAACCTATTTTAAGTATAAAAGGAAAGCAACATTACTGCATGGATAAAAGCCTCATCTTCAAAACTGTTTTGTTTTCAGCCATAAATCTTTACTGATGGATGACTGAAAACAAAAATAATTATTTAATTTCTAATTACAGTGTTTTGCTTATGGTGATCAAAAGAAACAATTCTATTTTTTTAATTCAAAGGTACAATTATGGTTTGAGGCAGACATTTTAAAGCTTGTTGTTCATTTCTCCCAAGATTCTTCCAGTAGATAAATTCAGTTCCTAGACCTGCAGAAACAAGAGCTATGCATGTCTACATGAAAATAATTTTCTTCAGACACCTACAGTGTATACTGGTCTCTCCTACTACACATATCCATCTACTATGAAAAAAGAGTCACAATTTTGAATGTTGCAGAATAGGACAGAAAATATATCCTAAAGACTGTTGAATATATACAGCACTTTGGTAAATTTCCAACAGTCTGCTGTTTGTATATTCTTCACAGCTACGATGCTAATTTATCTGGGCATTTCCCTGTCCATCCACTTTTATATTTAAAAATTCAAATACCAAAACGTATCGGAGTAAAAAATAGCCTCTTGCCAACTTTGGTTTCATTTTAATCTGATCTGCTGTTTTTATAAATGAAAGACAGCAAGAGTCAGCAAGTACTGAGATTCTTCGCAAAATACTGTTTATTCCATAGTTTCATAGGACAAAAATGCAACTCTACCAAGAGTTCTTTCATATTTATGTTCATGCACCTTTTCATTCTAAATGCAGAAATGCATGCTATTCAGTTTGTAAGCTCAGATTTTTCTATCTGTATTACTATACGCTGCATAATGAACCGTGCCGAATTTAACATGTGCTACCCAGTAGATCCAGTCTAAACCGAACACTTAAAAAATTAAAACACACAGTGGACTGAGAACACGTCTATTTGGAAAGTCAGTGCATGGTAGGTAAGGTTGCAAGTAAAGGGCAATAGCTCTTTTACTCTAAATCCCCACGAAGACACTCCAATTAGAATAAATATACTCATGGGAGTAAGAGCAAAAATAGCTATTACCATCACATTTACATCCCTATTTACCGTGTGTCAAATTTCTTCGTAGAATGGAACATTAAAAAAAAAAAAAAGAATCTATATAAAAAGTTAAATATTTGATTACAGTAGCAAGTCACCATTTCATAATGGGAAATAACTTGTCTCTTGGAATTATTGATCCGAATTCTCTTTTTTTTGTTGTGTGTCAGATGCCGGCAATTCAAGACTTGCCCATAATAGGGGCTCTGCTTTTCTCATAGTAAGCTCAATCTTTGTAGCGGTCATGTTTACATAACTCCTCTTTACATCGATTACCTAGAACAGAAAACAGATTTCACACTTCAAGAAACAGAATGCTACAAAATCGGGAATTAAGTTCGGAACAGCACTTTACCATTAAGTATCAGTAGATGTTTAGGTAGGCAGAGTTCCCTCTGTTACCTAGAAAAGTCAACTCTCTCCCATACCTAAGCCACAAACACTTGTCTGTGCATACACAATACATATGTTTGCTTAATACATACACAAGCACACAATCATATGAAGTTAAGGGTTTTCTGCAACACTACTATCATAGTGTTGGGATCTTAGGAAATATTGGGACAGAAAAGACCTCTGGAGGTCACATTCTGCTCAAATCAGCATCAACTACGATGTCATACCTGATCTCTTGGGTCATTAAATTCACATTTAAATGTGTTACTGATGACAAGCAACTGAATTTCTCTCAGTAAGTAGAGTAATGAGGAAAATCAAACTCTTCCAAAAGAGAGGAAATGGAAGGTTTGTATTATGTTGTGTTTTGGGTTTTTTTGTTAAAATAAAAAAATTATTATACTTACTCCCCATAATTTCACACTGCGATGAAATTCCTTTTCTCCTTCAAACACAATATGGATATTTAACTTAAAGGGAAAAAAACCAGAAAATTTTGTCAGGCTAATAAAACATTTGACATCTCATGTATGTTTAAGCAAAATATATCACATGAGGACTCAGACCCTGCAATGAACAAAGTTATCAAATTGTCCCTTGAGCATAGAAGTGAAAGCCTGTTCTAACAATCTGATACTGTATCACAGTCAACAGCAGCCTTATATATCCCATGTGAATAAGAAATCAGAGAAGCATCTTAACACTTGCTTAATAATAGTAGCTGTGGAATTGCACACCGTGAGGCACAATATTAAATTTCATTAAACCCCATACAATGAAATTATGAATCTATAATTATTTACACATATGGTGATGCAAATCCTTCATGCTTGGGTTTTAACTGTAGAAATAAAATTTAAGATTTATTTTGACACATTATATTGTATCTTTTAAAAATGCCCATTAAAGTATAATGTACAAACAGAACAGAAAAATAATGCTATACATACTTTAACAAACACAAATGCCAAGAACAAGCTGTTACTCAAAAAAGACTTTTATGCAACTCTACCTCTGCCTCGTAAAGCAGAAACCAGATTTACCTAACTTCAAGCTGCTCTAAGAACTAAAAAACAGAACTGCATCTTAAGGTAGACACTCACCATTGTGCTATTTGCTTCTACATAGCTCAGATCAGGAACAGAGTTTTTTGCATATACAGAAATAGTGACTTCTCCTCCAGTCTGGTGCCAGTCATGCCTGCATGGAACTACTTTTTTTCCCTATATAAGGGGAAAAAAAAAAAAAAAAAAAAAAGACGACTTAAAATTGCACTCAGGAGTTTGTTTTTTTTACGAAATTAGGATAAAAGCCCAGGACTATTTTAATAGCTATTAAGTAGGCCTTATAGACGACTACATTGCGTGTTTACAGGAGATGCAAGACTCCATTTATGGGTTTTTTTCACTAAATATTTCAGCTACCAGTCCATGACAAATGTTAGAAATGAGAAAAACAATGCTTACAACAGAGACTACAGTAAGAATATAGAGCACTGGGATAGAAAAAATAATAATTAAAAAAAATTCCAAAACAAACAACCAAAAGAAGTTAACTGTTGAATTAACTTCGTTTCCAAGACCACACTTATCCTGCAGGTATATGAAAGGAACTAATCAAAGAAAAAGAAAGTCATGACTCCAAGAAACTTCCATATTCCTGCAAAAAAATACTGCATATTATCCTATGTTCTTTGATCCAGGAAAAACAAAGTTAAAAAAAACTCTAAACAACAACAAAAAGTGAAGTCAATTCCACCCCCCACCAGCTACAAGGCCATTATTTCAATACAGACACACTTAATATACCGAGTTTCTTAGTATCTGGGTAAATTCTTCACAAGAATACTTTACTGCTTCAGGCTCACAACTTCAGCATTTTTTTAATCCCTCCTTTCGGTATTTGAACATGCTTTTTAAACACAAACATAAATATTCAGAGTCAGTAGCAACTGCTTGACTTAAAGGAAGTAAAGGACTTGCAAAGAAACTGTTACAGAACGAGATAACAGAACTACACTACATACCATTATTTCCTTCTGTGAAATGTAACTGGTGTTTGCAATATCAAACTAATTTTGTCTCAGCCATAGAGAGCATACTCGTAACAAGAATTTTGCGTTTACCTCTGCCCAGAATGTGATCAGCTAATGTTTTTGAGGTAAGCGTTCAGTTCCATTGTTACGTTCTATAGCATTCTCCAAGAATCTTTTTAAACCCTGGATGGAAGTATTTTTCACTTTGTAATTTTGGAGTTTGTTCCCAACTTTGCAATGAAATACCTACAAACTAAAGAGATGCTCTCTCTATATTTGTTATACTGTTAGCTAAACCAAAACATTCAATCAGATTTAGTTGTCTTTGAGGAAAGAAAGACTTCTAATAATATTTTAAAGGAATACATACGGAAAATATTCTGTATGGAATACCAAGACACTCTTAACTAGCAAAGCAGGAAAGACTGCTGGTTTTAACCTCCAAATTTGCCAAAGCCACTTTTATAGTAAAACACTGATACTATGTAGATCACTAAAAATAAAGGTTGTACTCTATTACAAGTTTACTTCTACCACAGATTACTTCAAACCATTTCTCTGTTGTCATGCTGTACACAACATCCTCCACATTATTTCAGAGTAGTCATCTGTGACAGCCTGACCACAAAAACTCCTCAATCAAGATATGAACCACGTTTCAGTATTCAAAATTCAGAATGGCTACCTACAGAATACAACATCAATGCTACTTACTGCATCCTTTTTAGTCCAAACATGTGTTCCTCTTGTGCAGCCTTCTTGAGCTAAAAACGTATTGAAGTCAGACGTTTTTCTTTTACAGCAGCTCCAATACTTCATCCTTTAAAATATGCGAAGTAATTAACAAACAATATTTAGGATACTATTTACTGTGAGCATTCAAGATGTTTACTGTATGCAATCACAGAATCATAGAGTAGTTCAGGTTGGAAAAGACCTTGATAATCATCTAGTTCCAACCTCCCTGCAATGCTACTGTTAATTTAATACATCAGTATTGCTATTTTTAACTGACAAAAAAATACGGAATGAAAACCAGGCAACATTCACAAAGAAAGCAGGAACACGCAATAGACTAAAAAAATAAAAAGTTAAAGTTAAGTGAATACTAACCCTTCATGGAATATAGGTACACCAGAATGGTATATACACACTTCTTCTGTGCTCTGTGGTCCTTCGTATGTCTAGTAAAGCAAAGCATTTGAAGTGTATTACTGTTACAGGACATGGACCAAAGGGAAAAAAAAGCAAAACAAACCACAACCACAAAAGAAACGTTGAACAAAGTATAACAAAATTTTTGAGTAAATAATTCAAACCTAATAGCTTGCCCTGGCTTTTCCACATAGTCACTCAACTTTCATTCACAAAAAGTTCCCTGGCACTCCTGCAATAATTTTCTATCAGTTCAATGGCATTCATCGATTTTGACGTCATCTGTGTTCATATACGTCACTTTAGGTCCTCGGAGATATCTATATTTAAAAATACTCTGAATATTCAGTGAAAATCAGTACTCAAATGGAAAATAAATTATCATTCATAAAACACATGGAATATCAAAAGGAATTAAATTAAACAGTATCCAATGCTGCCACTGAATAACATATCAGTTCTTCCAACACAAGCAAGAGACTGCTATAAATTCTCCTCCAATCAGAGTTTCAGTAGAAGATGCAAAATCTCTCACACATCCAGTGAAATCCCTACTTAAAATCTACTGTCCTGTTCTGTCCAGTGCAAGGGTGTCAGTATAAAAAACTTTCAGTTTAAGTTACTATGCAATATAAAGAATAATTTTGGTGCCAGAAGTGTTAAAGCATTATCTTTGTGGATTCTTCTGGCAGTAAGCATGACTTGATAAGACTGGAAGATGCTTCTCATCCATACACAGATGATCAAGACCAATACAAGTGTTATAAATCACCTCTCACAAGTATCATATTTAACATTTTAATAAGAAACATGTCAGTATCATGGATTTGGCAAGCTTCCTAATTAGAAGTTCAAGTCCGCCTTAAGAAAAATTAATCTTAAAACTTACTGCATTCACAGTACAAAGCACCCTACATTTGTCCATACTAGAGTGGGTTATCAAATGTGCATTTATTAAGCATGGACCTCATGCCGCTTCCAAATCAATGTGTCACACATGAACAAACACCCACAGAAGGAAAACCAAACTGCATGCTTAATTTAACAGCTAGGTTTTAAAGTGGAACTGAACCACTTACTTTTGAACAGCCTGCATTTTTACATGCTGTCCCAATCTTGATTTCATCACTGTCTTCCTCTGTAAACAGAATCGTGTTATAGAAAATAGCAAATGAGTCATATTATGTATTAAATATTTTGCTTTTATTAAGAATTAAAACAAGCTAAGGAGTAGGCTAGAAGGAAAGCCCTCAAGCTGTTTATTTTCTGCCTGGTACAGAAGTCTGCCAGAAACGAACAAAGAAACACAAATGACACAAACATTCCAAAAAGCTGTGTTACCTATTCATCAGACCCTAGGTTCTATACTTTTGCATTGTCTTAAGTGAGGAAAAAAAAAATTATGAACAGGATTATTACAATCATAGGGGAAGAGAGCAATCACTCATCTTGTTTGGTTTTGTAAAACTAAGAAGGTAAAAAGCTCCAACTGCTGTCTATAAATACACACAAGGAAAGAATTCGTATACCAAGTAGAAAGAAGAGCTAAATGACAATTTTGGCACAGGAACAGGAGAGTATAAAATAGCCACAAAAGTAGGTTGAAATCAGAAAGCACTTCTTAAGGATCAGTGCAGTTCCAGAACCACATTCTAAAGAAACTGTAGGAATTAAAAAAAAAAAAAAGAGGGAAAACTGATGATGGAGAACCAACTAAACTTCAGAGGAATTTCTCTGGTTTATGAAAAGCTTCATATGACATCATGTTTGCAATAACTCAGAAGCAGAGTTCATTTGTTGGGAGACTCTTTCAGTCAGATATTTAGAAATGAATGTTCCCATCAAGTCCACTCTAACAAGGACCTCTCACAGAACAGGAAAATCATGGTCCTAGCAAAACAGGAACATAAAGGTCCAAGTCTCCACATTGGTCACATTTAAACTTTGATTATCATTTCCTAGACTGGAAGGTATTTCCCCAATTATTAGGAACAAGAACATAATTACATGAAATAATTACTTCAGAAAACAACAATGAAATATAGCATTTTGTTCATTTCTGTGAGAATTATCATTATATACGTACTTAACCTCCCTGTAGCCTTACCTTTTTTCTCTTCATTTTCTGATGATAGTTTCAGTTTATCTAGTGCTTGCTTCAAGGAAGCTGAAACTTTCAGCTGCAAATTTGTCATTGGCTCATCTGGACTAATAAATGAATAAATAAATAAATAAATATCCATGTATTCACGTTAGCTTTGTGAAAAATAATTTACAAAAGACAACAAAGTAGCAACTTTCAATCTTGCTAATAAAGCTCTTCGTTTCCAACAAAAAAAAAAATAAACTAGATTTGTAAATGCCAACTCTTACTGTTTACTGAGAAACAGACTATAAGTTTAGAAGGCAGTCTTGGCTTTCAACAGGAAATGCCAAATATAACAATAAAAATAAATCAGAAAGATTAAGGAATCTAAATACAAGCACTCTAAATTATCTTTTAAGACTGCCAGTGGCATTCTAAGCTATACGCGGCTTTACATTGCAGTTTTGTTTCCCATGAAACTAAGTCCTAAGAGATCCAGTACTACCTTGTCCTAACCAGAATTCCTTTATATCATTTTGAAGCACAAACTCTTTTAAACCTAATTTGGGAACTTTTACACTATACGAGGTATGTAACACTGAATAATCAAATGATCTTTAACTTGGCCAAATGAGCACAGGTTTGGCAAAACAGTTCCACATACTGTACCTTGGCCTTTGAATTGTTTCCAACGGTTTTGGTGCCTTAATTATGTGTTCTTGAAATTTGGGTTTCAGTTCAGCTAACTCCTTTCGCTCAGAGGTAGTTTTGACTTCTGGTTTAACAGGTTCAGGAGGTTTCTCACTGTTATGGCGACCCTTTGTGCAACCCTACAGTGGAAAGCATATTTTTATATACATATATACACACATACACAGTGTAGTTTGTGTGCACAATTAAAAATTACCAAACATTGCAACAAGTTTTCTTGACTTATTTCTTCAGTCTAATCTTCTGCTTTATCTCACTCTAAACACCAGCTGCAAAGGAAATCCTACGACTAAAGTAGAAAATATTTTCATTTGGACTAACATTAAAGAAAAGCGCATACTCTATGTAATCAAGCAAAGAAACAAAAAATATTGACCTTCCTTCATTGTTAAGAAGTGTCTAAATAGGTTTTGATAGAAATAATTACTACTTCTAAAGCTTGAAAATAAGACTCAATATTATGCCAAGAAAAATAGTACATGCCAGATTTAAGATAGTTTTAACAAAAGTACATAACTTTTAAATATAAGTACACATACAACTTAATATTTGTAACTGTCATTTGACAAGTATAAAAAACTGTAAATATGCATGAGTACATACCACAATGCTTAGGAAGTCAGAAAAATCTGTAGTTCTTCTCTTACAACATGACCAACCCTATAAACATTTCGGAATAAAAACAAAACAAGCATGACTACCTCACTTGGCAACAGCTTATAAAAAAACCCAAAAGACTAATTATATTCCTATACAAGATGAGGCACATCATGATCAGCGATTATTTTCTTCCCTTCTTTGCACAATATTACCATCTGCATTTTTAAAAGCCAGAGAAGCATGTCACAACTGCCATTTCTATTTCACTCACGCTGGCTTAATCAGAAAGTTCAGCAAATGTCAGGCAATATTTCCATGACAAGTTAGGTGCTAACTCTCTGTGACAGAGAACAGAAATGTTGTTTTATCTCAAAGTAACACATACGCAAAAGAAACAAATGTTATACCTGAGACTAGGCTCACTTGTGGCAGGATGTACAGGCCCCCTTCCTAAAATGATGAGGATTTTTCTTTTCCCCTTCAGCATTAGACAAGTCTTTCAACTGCTTACTTCCCACCACAAAGCTGGATATCTGCATCATATAGCCACCTATCCAACTACAACAATCAAGAGCACTTTTCATCATATAAACCAGATAACCCATTTCTGAGAAATTATCTTGCCTTTCTGACTAGTGTATCTTAGAACTCAAGGAACCTTATTAAAGGCAACAGTTTGACTAATAAATGCACCATCACTTTGAGAGCCTAGGCAATGTGACAACAACAGGTTTTAGGTAGGTGGTTCTAAAATATCCTCAAGGTATTATCTGTTTCCACAGTTGAGGAGACAAACTTCACCCTGCCTGCTTAGATTACCCAGAATTCATAGCAAGAAGGAAAGGGCCCATACCAAATTATGATATTTTTTTAATCAGGACAAATGATGGGATAAGGGGGGGGGGAAAGTAGTACTTGTTTTAAAAAGAGTGCATATGTAAGATACAGAAGGAGTAATTTATAATTTTTATAATCTTTATAATTACATAGAAGTTTTATGTACTGTTTTCAGTTCAACTATTGTTTTGTACCAAACAAATTGTCATGCTTTAAGTACCTGTTTCATATTTGATCTAACAGCATCTGTCCTAATTTGTGAGTGGTATCCTGTGGTTTCATGTACTGCAATATGAGCTATAGCTCACAGAAAATATGCTACCCAGCACATATTCACAAGCTTCCATGAGCCCAAAAGACACCACGTTATGGGACAGGGTTGAAATGCGCTACCAGCAGAAGCACTTCCCGAGTACCAAGAAAAAATGCTTGTCCCAAAGCTCGGTTAAATAGCAGTTTGGTATCCTGAGAAAGGTCATTTAAGCTACATCTGTTTTAATACAGTGAACAGTGCCAGGCTCCCTTTCTGGACACCAGATCTCTGGTCACACACTATTAAATTGTTAAAATGATATGCAGTACTGTTTTGGCAGCAGTCTCAGATAATCCCCTGTAGGCACTTAGGATGCATCCAGCAGATCCTGAAGCAGGAAAACAGTTTAATGTAATAAGCATGGGCTATGCAGTTGGCCTGAGCACTGGAGATCAGTCACAGGTATATTTAATTCACTACTGAAGACGTAGCCTAAGAATCCTGGACAACTGCATCTTTCAGATTAACAGAATGCAACTGTTTTTTGCAGTAGGCAAACGTCACATACACATTAGTGCTCTTGCCACATAAAACCATAAACAGCTGGTCTGAATTCCAAGCAGGCTAATTAACTGAAAGAATATGACACCTCTCAATGCCTCCAAAGACTTACTCAGTGGGCCTAATGAAATTCTTGAGACACATAAGTCAATCAATAGGAAACAAGTATCATACAGACTTGCATGACATTTAGACCATATGAGTACAGTTTCTTACTTCTTGAGGTCTGAGTAAGCATGCTTTTCTAATTTCATGGTGTTGCTCAAATGTGATAGCCTGAATATTGGTTTTTACAACTGAAAGATTTGGAATTGAAAATAAAGCACACTGTTTTACATAAACTGAAAAAAAAATAAGACGTAAAAAGCTAGTTGCATACTTACTTTGAGAGCATCATGGAAGACTGGAACACCTGGATGGTAAGTGCATGAATCTAAAAGAAAATAACTATTATTAACATCCAGGCACACTAAGAATCTTTATTCATTTGATCACAAACCCAGTAAAAAATTCACATGTGGAATTCATGTAAGTCACCAGCCATCACACTTCCCCCAAGTACACATAATTATGAGAAAAATACAGGCTTCACAGAACAAGCTTTCTGAGTGCACATATTAAACCTAAATAATTCATTTTTTTTTTCCTGTACTATACAACACAAACTGGAAAGCAAGCATCAAAGACAAACTTCTACTCTATATGGAGCAAGTAAATATTCCATGGAGCATCCCTTTCCTTCATAAATAATTAGTCCTTAACAGTAATTTAGAAGAAGTAAAAAAGGTGGTTCTATGGACAATCAATACCCATAAGATACCGCTTTACGGCACCAAATACACCTGGCCGAGGCTTTCTATCTAGAAGCTCTCGTTAAAACATTCTCTTAACACAAATCCCGAGTTCCTTATTTTATCCATGATACTTCGCTTGGGGTTTTTTTTCACTGTTTGTGGAATCGTAGGTCACTTAAGGACTGGAACTCAAAGGCCAGTCTGCCACACATACAATTCAGACATGTCAATACTATTAACTATTAATAGTTTCTGTACAAAAGCTAAACTGAAACATGACCTCCACTAACTGAACTATTTATATTCACCTATGTTTATCAACACTACAGCTTTTTATGTAGCAATTGCTCCTCGTTCACTAAACAGATATTTTTTTTTTTCAAGTGTAATAGAACTGCT
Source organism: Phaenicophaeus curvirostris (assembly GCF_032191515.1). NCBI lineage: Eukaryota > Metazoa > Chordata > Aves > Cuculiformes > Cuculidae > Phaenicophaeus > Phaenicophaeus curvirostris. Next base: position 195,748,530 of record NC_091392.1, read on the forward strand.
TAAATTATATAACTTCTCTGATATATACTGCATGGATAATATTTTAATGACCTGACTCTACAAGCGATGGGAAACACTAGCTATCTTTTAGCCTTTAAAGTACAATTTTTTTGTTGTTCAAAACAGCTAAACATAAAAGTGACACAAACAGTAACAACTTTAATAAGCCTCCATAAAACAGAAGAGTGAAAAATATCTACAATTCATATAAGATGCGAAAGAGAAGAGTGATAAAAAGCTATTAGTAATCTGTTTATAGATACTGAGTAGGCTTAAAGACAACTTAGTTTGTTATTTTCATTTTTTATAAATATGTAGATTTCTAAGAAAGCTTTCTTAGTAGAATTTTCTTTAGTTTTATATTCAGTGTCTAAGACACTAATACAGTCTGACAGATGTGGTGCTTTAAGATAACAGTCCCTACCTTAACTCAAAAGGAATATATTTTGGGGTGTTAGTCCTTCAGCTGGACCTACATACACATCCATTAACTTCAACCAATTCCTTCAGGATGAAAATCCAATGCTTTTCTAAATGTAAACCTCTCAGGAAAATGAAAAGAAAAGTGGTTATTTTGTATAAGAACCCCAAGACTTCACTGCTAAATCAAATAAAAATAGAGGCTATTCTTTTCCAAAACTATGAAAGTATTACTACCATGATAATTACGATGACAAGCTGAACTCTGCAGCAAAGTTTATTTCTGAATCATAAGACTTAAATTAGTATTTCTAATCACTCACAAGCATGTGGGTTTAAATGAGAGGTGCTGTTAGTCAGTGCAACATTTTTAGAGACCAAAACCATCTTATGGTCAATTAACTCAGGGATGTCTATTCTCCAGCTCACAACCTGGACACAGACAAGTGCCTATTTGTCCATCTGGCCAAGTTCAATCCTTTCTCGTTCCCAAAGCACTCTGCAAGACATACACCACGAAGCACATGACAGCCCACTCAGCTGCTGCTACCTCGTGAAGGCCATGCCTGTTCCACAACAGAAGATGCTAAGACAAGGAGTTCTACAGTAGCTGAAGAAGAGGCAGTGGGACTCAAGCAGTAAGCAGTCTGACCATTCTGCGTACCAGAGGACAGTAAGACATCACTCATTTTCACTCATGCTGAGCCAAAAAGCTCTTATCTGACTGAAGTTTAGATCCATAAAAATATCCCATCTCAATCTAGATGGGGAAAACAAATCACTTTGCACACATCAATGGTCACTTGAGAACTTAGAAGCATATCTATTTCTGATTTGTCAGAGTTCAACTCCAGGCTTTAATTGCTATTCTACCATTTTCTCTACCAAAAAAAACCCCAAACCAACCAACCAAACAAAACCCCCACAAAACCCCCAAATCCCTCCACTCTCCACTCTATCACCAAGAGAAACAAGTTTTTTTTCAAAAAAAAGGCACTTTCTCTCACCTTCACATCACTTTTGGAGGTGCAACTACTATGTTTGGTGGGCTCTTTTTTTTTTTTAATGCTAATTTCATACACAAAACAATCCCATCCTCACAATGCACACACTGCTGTCACCTTACTGCTACATCCTTGCTTATTCATTGAAGCACTTTATTAGTCTATTTGTTAAAGGACATAGTAGAAAATAGTGCAGGTTATCCAAACTTACAAGTTATTTATAACAAAATCCTGTTGAATTCTTGAGGATGGAATAACACCTGTCTATATACAACTTCCAAACCAACTTGTTATCCTGCAGAAACAAAGGATACTTTGCAAGCTATGCTTTACAGCCCCAAAGTACTGGAAGATCATCACACCTTCATTCAGCAACTTTGGGAAGCTGATACCTTCAAATGGTTGCTGAACATAGAAAGCTAACTCCACTGAACTACTTCTCACAGCGTTGGAAAAGAAACATAGAAAACAGGACAAACATGTCACAGCAAGAGCTTATAACTAGTTCACAAAGAAGGCTCAGCCTAAGAAACAGAAAAGAGGATCAAGAGGATGCACTTTATAGGAATGAAGTTTGAACCGTGGGGACCAAAGAAGGTTAAAGAAAACTGACTTTGGGCACAAAGACTCAAAAAGATCTAGGCTACTGTTTCTTGCAACTCCATTTCTCACTCACTTCACCTTAGAGATACATAAAGTAAGTTTTCCTCAGGTCTGTAACTGTATTTTTCCTGCAGGTACAACATCACCACGTTTCATCTAACCAAAAAGGGTATGAACAAGCATGAAAGGTATATTCTTCTGTTCTGTCAACGGACCAAATTAAACCACATTAAGAAAGATCCAAATGATAGCCTAAACCAAAATATGTTGCAGTACAGTGAAGAAATTGAAACAAACATATAAAATACACGTTCCATCTGTTTGTGCACACTACCTTTACAACTGCCATTAAACAGCACTGCTTTCCAACTTAAATCAAAGTGTGCTTGTACTACTTGAAATTTTTAGCAGCAAAATGTGACCTTGCCTTGAAATGGATTAGAAATGGTCATTCATAGGTTAAAAATAAAGTTTAAAAACCAACTACTGCTTTTGAAATTCTACCTTCTATGACAGATGCTGTCATATGTATGGACTAACTACTAGTTAACACACCCAAAATGTATGTGAAATTTGTACCTCCATCACACGTGCTACAGATAAATTCATAACTATGTATTCCAGCCACAACTGTTTAGACATACCTTTAATGCTTTCCCTCAGGCTGTTTTTTCTGTGTCTCTTTAAAAAGCATACAGTCTTAGTCAGTTGCCACCGGCTCACTTTTTGGAAACAATGAGAGTTTCTACAGAAAACACAGGCCTATATTACTTCAGCCATCAGATTCCAAAGAGAAGATTAATGGTCACTTAGATCAATCACCACTATGGGAATATCTGCAGTGTAGACAGAATGTAGATAAAAAAATTGGAAGATTTAAAAAGTGCTTCAGGGCCAGAAAGCCTTATTTCTTACCTATTTTCATTTAAGAAAACCTCCTAATACTATGTTTATAGCTTAGCTATTAGATTATGTCAATATAGAACATCTTATTAAAGGGTTAAGTATTTCAGTGTTTGTTTAAAGCATGTACCAGCTTAAATACCCACAGTATTTTAGAGGTAAACCTAAAGAGCTCTGAAACAACATTTGCACTTGACAGACGTATAGTGTTAAATATGGATTTAGATGCCTAGCCAGCCACCATCCCACTGACCTGGGTGAAATTTAGGAATGCCAAAAATTATAATTAACTCCACTTCCGCAAAAAAAGTCCAAACAAGGCTTTCTGAAATGGTTTGTGACTACATTTACCTTTAGAATTGCTTAATCTAGGACACGGTAATTCCAGTAAGTGTTCCACTCACTTACTACAACAAACTTCATCTCAAGAAGTTGTTTTCCCCAATCCAAGCACCACACAGTTAGTACAGTCCTGTGCCAACCACATGGCATCTACTACAACTTGGTCACAAACACAGGAAGGCAAAGAACCGTTATTTTAATGAGTGCAAGTCATGTGTCCCAGTGAAAACTTTTAGTGTAAAAAGCCCTATCTGCTTTGTCTTTGGAGACAAAGAGGTGCAGGGTCTGGTGGTGGAAGAGATCATTAAATGGCAGCATTCCACAACCATACCTGCTTTTGCTATTACTAACATTAGCAAGTCTTACTTTAAATGATACTCCTCTCTTTGGAAACATTTAGCTCAGAAAAATAAACAAGTTTTATGCCATGGTTCTTAATCATGGAATATGTACATGCTAGAACATGTTAACTTCCTTTTAATCTTGAGGGTCACTAAAAATTAAGCTAATGCAATGATGCCATTCTAGAAATTCTGCCAACAGTTACTTTACAAACCAGTTTAGGGCAAGCCTCCTGAGAACTCAGACCACCCTTTTGCAGCCTCTGTGGAACTATAAAACTTAAGATAATAGCGCCTTAAAGATGTTTCACCACTTGGCAAGACAGACATACATATGTCATAAGACATTTAACTACCTGCTACAAGTCTATACACTATAATCAAGAAAGTCCTACTACTTAAGATAACTGCTACGTATGCAACACCCACAAAGGCAAAAGAAAGATGTCTGTTGCTCAAGGCCTCCAGCTTCTACTTTTAGAGTATAACGTAGTAAGATACAGAACTGGTTCTTAGTGCCTCTCTTCCCTCATCCCGCTGTGAACAGTTTTATTACAGAAGAACCTTGGGGCCAGGCTCAATGCCAGCCCTGCAGCCCGCGCAGGCTGTGCTGCCTGGCAGTCACCATGCCCCACACACAGCACCCTGCAGCAGGGCTTTACCCCAGCTCAAAAGCAACACGGAAAAAAACCCACTAGTCTTCCCAGAACAGAACGAAATGAACTGTGACCAACACCTCACACTGACAGACCAGCGGAGGTGGGAGATACAGGGACACACACAGGTCCATGCTCCTCAGCACTGCTGGCCTGGTACAGGTAGGTCCTATTACAATAAGTGGAATATTTAAGTTAACGTAGAGTTAGGTTTCATCTAAGTAATTGCATTTTTTAAAAGTTATACAGAATGTCCCTCTGATAGTATGCTTTGTATCAGACAATGTTTCCATACGCTGTTCATTCCTTGAAGATGATAACATCTGTGTGAAGTATGATCTGTGCTGAAAAGATGTGTCTTCTTCTATAATCACCTCGGTTTGCCGTCCTTCCCCATCTCAAATGACAGGCAGGCAGACAGCTGGCTCCAAAGCTTCAAATTAACAAGAGTTTTGACTGTTGTGAAGTTCATAATAACCTAAAATTAGTCCTTGTAAAGTAATAGAATAGGTATAAGATTTCTGGGAAAATTCATACGCACGCCTATAAATGGCAAATATATTCCGTACCCAGCTTTTTTCTCGCTGCACATGACTGATGCACATCACTCCCTCCTGTTGCCCAGCCTTGATGAAAGATGCTTGCTTTCTAAAACTCCAAAAGGAGTCTCGGAGAGTTTATTTGCCGGCATTTTCGGTATCGCAGCCCCGAGCCCGGGGTGACAGCCCCGAGCCCTGGGTGACAGCCCCGAGCCCTGGGTGACAGCCCCGCCTCGGCTCGCCCCCCGCATCCCCCTGCGGACCCTCGCAGCGCCCCCAAACCGAAAGCCGATGCGAGGAGGGACGAGGGAAGGCCCCGCGCCCCCCTCCCGCCGCCGCTGCGCTCACCGTCCGTGTTGGTTTCGGGGTCGAAGCGCTGGCCGCAGCCCCGGTTGTAGCAGAGTAACGACATGGCGGCGCCCCCCGCTGCAGCGCCCGGCGAGGCGGCAGCCGGAAGCCGGAAAGAGACGGCGGGAGCCTGCCGGAACCTTCACGAAGCTTCGGGGGGGGGAAGGGAAAGGGAAGAGCGGGCGGCCGAGGCTGCGCAAACGCCGGGCGGCGCGGAGCCGCGGCCACAGGACGAGTAGGGAGGAAAAGAGGGAGGAAAAGAGGGAGGCGCCGGGCGGGCGCCGGGCGGGCGCCGGACGCACGAGCGGGACGCATGCGCGAGGGGTGCGGCGTGTGCGCGCGTGGGGGCGTGGCTGGAGCGTAGGGGGTGTGGCTTGTGTAGGGGGGCGTGGTTTGCGCGCGAAGGGGTGTGGGTTGTTCGTAGGGGCGTGGCTTACGTGCAGGGACTGCCGCGCGCATAGGGAGCGTGGCTTGTGCGTAGGGGGCGGGGCTTGAATATGGGGGCGTGGCTTCCAGGGACGTGATGTCAGGGGCGGGGCCTGCGCGCGGGGGGCGGGGCCTCGGGCGAGGAACGGGGGTGGCTGGCGGCGGCGTGGAGCCCCTGAGTCACGTGACGAGCTGAGTTGGAAGGGTCTCGTAAGGGAACCATCGAGTCCAACTCTTGTTCCTGGATAGGGTAACTTAATAATTTACACTGCATGTCTGAGTGCTGTAGGAAGAAATCATAGAATAGTTTGGGTTGTAAGGGACCTTAAAGATCATAGTATCACACAATAATCAGGTTGGAAAAGACGCACTGGGTCATCGAGTCCAGCAGTTCTTATCAATCATTAAACATGCTCCTCAGCACCTCATCCACCCATTCCTTAAACACCTTCAGGGAAGGTGACTCAACCACCTCCCTGGGCAGCCTGTTCCAGTGCCCAATGACCCTTCCCATGAAAAATATTTTCCTAATGTACAGTCTGAACCTCCCCTGGTGGAGCTTGAGGCCATTCCCTCTTGTCCTGTCCCCTGACACTTGGGAGAAGAGGCCAGGTCCCTCCCCTCTACAACCTCCTTTCAGGTAGTTGTAGAGAGCAATGAGGTCTCCCCTCAGCCTCCTCTTCTCCAGGCTAAACAACCCCAGCCGCTCCTTGTAAGACTTGTTCTCCAGCCCCTTCACCAGCTTTGTTGCTCTTCTCTGGACTCGCTCCGGAGCCTCAACATCCTTCTTGTGCTGAGGGGCCCAGAACTGAACACAGTATTCGAGGAGCAGTCTCACCAGTGCCAAGTACAGAGGGAGAATAACCACCCTGGACCTGCTGGTCACGCCGTTTCTGATACAAGCCAAGATGCCATTGGCCTTCTTGGCCACCTGGGCACACTGCTGGCTCATGTTCAGTCGGCTGTCAACCAACACCCCCAGGTCCCTCTCCTCCAGGCAGCTCTCCAGCCAGACTTCTCCCAGTCTGTAGCACTGCATAGGGTTGTTGTACCCCAAGTGCAGGACCTGGCATTTGGCCTTGTTAAACCTCATGCCATTGGACTCAGCCCAGTGGTCCAGCCTGTTCAGATCCCTTTGCAGAGCCTCCCTACCCTCCAGCAGATCCACACTTCCACCCAGCTTAGTGTCATCCGCAAACTTGCGAAGGGTGCACTCGATGCCTTCATCCAGGTCATTGATAAAGACATTGAACAGGGCTGGACCCAGCACTGAGCCCTGGGGAACCTCTTTTAAAGATCATCCAATTCCATCCCCCCTGCCATGGGCAGCGATACATCCCACCAGACCAGGCTGCTCAAAGTCCCATCCAAGCTGGCCTTGAAGTCCTCCAGGGGTGGTGCAGCCACAACTTCTCTGGGCAGCCTGTGCTAGTGCCTGATCAATCTCATGGTGAAGAAATTCTTCCTTATATCTAGTCTAAATTTGCCCCTCTCCAGTTTATACCCATTGTCCCTTGTCCTGTCACTAGAAGCTTTTGTAAATAGTCCCTTCCCAGCTTTCCTGTAGCCCCTTCAGGTACTAGAAGGTTGCTCTAAGTTCACCTTGGAGCCTTTTCTTTTCCAGGCTGATCAAGCCCAATTCTCTCAGCCTGTCCTCGTGCTCCAGGCCTTCTCTGGACCTGTTCCAACAGTTTTCATATCTTTCTTGTATTGAGGATTCCAGAACTGGACACGATACTCCAGGTGGAGTCTCATGACATCAGAGCAGAGGTGCAGAATCACCTCTCTCTCCCTGCTGGCCACGCTTTGTTTGATGCAGCCCAGGATGCTGTTTGCCCTCTTAGCTGTAAGCAAGCATTGCCGGCTCATGTCAAGCTTCAATGTAGTGTTGCTGTGAAAAGCCAGACTCAGTAATCAATGCCAATTAAGTAAGGTGTTCTTCAATGAGACGCTGTGCATCCAGGGGATAGCTCCACCTAATGTGCGTGCAACTTCTACCACAATTCACAAAGTCATACATATTCAAATCACAGTCAAATCATACATATTCATCACTTTTTCTGGAACAGGGTTTTCTATTATAATCAGTTCCTGGAATTTATTTACATAAGTTTCTTCCCCTTGGTGCACACACTGTGCCCTCTGGCGGTCTTCTTTGGGGGACTTGGGATAAAGGCCGTAGATCTTCCTCACAGCTGAACTTTTCAACTCTCTTTCTTGCACGTCCTCTTAGACTCCTTGGGCACCTCTTCAAGGTTGCATCTGGTCCTAGCTGATTCTTCTTTCTCTTATCATTGTGCTAGTCCTTGTTATCTGGCTTAATCAGATGCAGTCACATTCTTTCACATTCTTTCTAACTGCAGCCTTGTTAAAATTGCTTATTTAAGCATAAGTATCCAGGCACAGGCTAGTTTAAAGTCATTATGCAATGTAATCCTGTATTTTAGTTCTAAAAGGACAAAAACTGTATGTAATATTCAAATATATAATAGATTAGCAACTTACTTTCAGATGACACCAAGCTGAGTGGTGCAGTTACCACACCAGAAGGACGGGGTGTAATGAAGAGGGACCTGGACGAGCTGGAGAAGTGAGCATTTGTGAACCTCATGAGGTTCAACAAGGCCAAGTGCAAGGTCCTACAGCTGGGTCGGGGTAATCCCCCATTTCAATACAGGATGGGGGATGACATGATTGAGAGCAGCCCTGTGGAGAAGGACTTGGGGATGCTGGTCGATGAGAAGCTTGACATGAGCTGGCCATGTGTGCTCGCAGCCCAGAGGGCCAACTGTATCCTGGGCTGCATCAAAAGAAGTGTGGCCAGCAGGTCGAGGGAAGTGATTCTGCCCCTCTATTCCTCTCTTGTGAGACCTCATCTGGAGTACTGTGTCCAGTTCTGGAGTTCTCAACATAAGAAGGATATGGAACTGTTGGAACAGATCCAGAGGAGTGCTACAAAGATGATCAGAGGGCTGGAGCACCTTCCATATGAGGACAGGCTAAGAGAATTGGGCTTGTTCAGCCTCTAGAAGAGAAGGCTCTGAGGAGGAGACCTTATAGCAACCTTCTTCCAGTACCTGAAGGGGCTACAAGAAAGCTGGGGAGGGACTTTTTACAAAGGCATGAAGTGATAAGACAAGGGTGGATATCGTTAAATTGGAGGAGGGGAGGTTTAGATTGAACATTAGGAAGAAATTCTTCACGATGAGGGTGGTGAGACACTTGGCACAGGTTGCCAAGGGAAGTTGTGGATGCCCCCTCCGTGGAGGTGTTCCAGGACTTGAGCAGCCTGGTCTGGTGGGAGGTGTCCGTGCCAATGGCAGGGGGTTGGAACTGGATGATCTTTCAGGTCCCTTCCAGCCTAAACTATTCTATGATTCTACGATTGTCCAAATGCTTCTTGAATATTGTTAGGCTTGGCGCAATGACTCCTTTCCTGGGGAGTCTGTTCCAGTGCTCCACCACACTCTGAGTGAAGAAACTTGTCCTATTATCCAAATATAATATCCAGCAGCTGGGCTGGGAAGAGGCAGAGGGAGCCTGGCCATGGGGTACCTGGCTGGAAGCACCATGGAGTGGCCATGCTCTCCTGCGGTGTGGAGTCACCAGCAGCCAGCGAGCACCTCTGCCTGTGACCAGTGCTGTGGCTGGGCTTGGGAATGCCCAGCCTTTGGCAACATTTTACCTTTTTTAGGGGAATGGACATAGTCTAAGTCACTTCAAAAAATACGTGAATACATAAAAAGCCTTAATTAGAAAACTGTGAATTCTTGTCTCCTAAATGTTTGTGGTAAACGTGAGTTTTATTTTGAAAAATACTTTTGTGTATGTATTAAAGAATTGTCTCATTTGCACAGGAACAAAGATGATTGATAACATCAGAAATTACTGTGAAAAAGTTTATTTTTTTAATGTCCTCTCAGTTCCCTGAAGTTCTCTTGAATGCTCCTGCCAGCTGACCAGTTTATGTCCTCTGTAGTGTGCCAATTGCTTTCGTGTATTATGATAGTTTTGTATATAATAAATACAGCTATTTAGTTTCTGCAGGCAAATACAAGTTTACGTCTTCTAATTAAACATTTACTGTACAGTTTTTAAACCAGAAATGCCTAGATGTTTGTATGGCATATGACAAATCCTGAAGCACGTGCATAGAATGAGAAGATTAAGTAATCTTACAGCTGCTTCTTTAAAAGGAACTTAGGGATGCACAAAAGATGAACAGGTGACTCACTCCAATGTAGCCCTAAACATCTGCAAACCCCTAGCTTTAAGATGTGCTCCACTTGCTTTATCATCTGTGTATCTTACATAAAGGTACATATATTCTTCGTCAAGGAGCATGATTGTTTGAGCCATCAAATACGGAGTGCTTGCTTCTGATCTGAAGATCCACTGTCCTAAGACTGGGAGGATAAGCTGCTTAGTTTCAATCAGAAAAAAACATTATTTTGCTATTTGCCAAGGAGCATTTTAATGTATAAATATGTGTGGTGATAACAGTTTGGGAAGAAATGGTAGAAATAATATTATAATTAGGTTTTATGTATCCCATTTCATTGAAAGCATTTAAGTTGTTTCTTTTTCCACTTACAAATGGGGTTCCCCAGGGCTCAGTGCTGGGTCCAGCCCTGTTCAATGTCTTTATCAATGACCTGGATGAAGGCATCGAGTGCACCCTTAGCAAGTTTGTGGATGACACTAAGCTGGGTGGAAGTGTGGATCTGCTGGAGGGTAGGGAGGCTCTGCAAAGGGATCTGAACAGTCTGGACCGCTGGGCAGAGTCCAATAGGATGAGGTTTAACAAGGCCAAATGCCGGGTCCTGCACTTGGGGCACAACAACCCTATGCAGTGCTACAGACTAGGAGAAGTCTGGCTGGAGAGCTGCCTGGAGGAGAGGGAGCTGGGGGTGTTGGTTGACAGTGACTGAACATGAGCCAGCAGTGTGCCCAGGTGGCCAAGAAGGCCAATGGCATCTTGGCTTGTATCAGAAACGGCGTGACCAGCAGGTCCAGGGAGGTTATTGCCCCTCTGTACTCAGCACTGGTGAGACCGCTCATCGAATCCTGTGTTCGGTTCTGTGCCCCTCACCACAAGAAGGATGTTGAGGCTCTGGAACGAGTCCAGAGAATAGCAACAAAGCTGGTGAAGGGGCTGGAGAACAGGCCTTATGAGGGATGGCTGATAGAGCTGGGCTTGTTTAGCCTGGAGAAGAGGATGCTGAGGGGAGACCTCATTGCTCTCTACAACTACCTGAAAGGAGGTTGTAGAGAGGACGGAGCTGGCCTCTTCTCCCAAGTGACAGGGGACAGGACAAGAGGGAATGGCCTCAAGCTCCACCAGGGGAGATTTAGGCTGGACATTAGAAAAAAATTTTTTACGGAAAGGGTCATTGGACACTGGAACAGGCTGCCCAGGGAGGTGGTTGATTCACCTTCCCTGGAGGTGTTTAAGGCACGGGTGGAGGAGGTGCTAAGGGGCATGGTTTAGTGTTTGATAGGAATGGTTGGACTCGATGATCTGGTGGGTCTCTTCCAACCTGGTTATTCTATGATTCTATGATTTTGATGGATAGCTTGTTTTATAAAAAGATTGACAGAAATGTTACATAATTAGAAATTCACATTATTTGCTGACAGTGTATACACCACATAGGAGAAAAGGTCTAATTTATATCCATAAAATAATTTTTATGCTATTCATGTTACTGTGGTTGCATTTCATCCACAGTGAACAAGCATACTTCCATTTAAGAGGGAGCCAACATTTTTTGGCTCTGTGCAATGCAAGAAAGTTATGCTTCTGCAGAGGCAGCATCAATTTCTGTTCTGAGAATATTTGTATAAAAACTGAAAAATCATTATTTTATTAGCATGGTATTTACTGTATTAAATAATAGCTTTCCTGTGACCTCAGTAACGGAGTTTTGTTCAAACACATTCAGGGAAAACTTGTGGGCAGAAAAATAAAATTTAAAATCCGTTAAGTGCTCAAGAAGTATATGGTGCTATTCCACACCTAATTACTATCTCACTGGAATGGAGATATGCCCTTAGATCTTCCAGAGGCTAATCTGTCAGGAATGTGATTGTTTCATAGTTCAAAGTTCTGTAGAAGGAAATGAAAAAATAATCTGAAAACTCAGTGTCTTGTTAATTTTAACACACACATAATTTGTTCTTTGAAGGTTACTGAGCTGTATCTGTCTTCTTTGTACGTGGTGTTCAGTAGAATGAGTTTGTTGTTTTGCAGAACTGTGTAAAAGCAAATAGTTGTTTGTAAATGAGTCTTTTGAAATCTCATATTTTGTGCCAGCACAAATCGCTACAGTTTCACAGTACACATTAATAATCTAAAAGAAGTCTGCATCACTTCAAAAAGCCAGTTTCCATGCTTGGTAGGAAGGTGTGAGAACCCAGTTTTGAAAATCTAGGGGATGACTTGTTCAGATAAGATTTAGATATCATCTTGTGTGTATAACAATAGACTTTTAAGACTCTTATTCCTGTCTACTTTGTTTAGAAACATCTCTTTTTAGCTGAGATTCAGAACAATATGGAATAAACATCTAATATTTGATAACTGGATTTTGAGTCCCTAGTACTTAAAACATTACAAGTACTTGTATAATTTTTTGTGAGTTCTGTCCTTTATTTTCAGTTGCAAACTCTTCCAGAGTGTTAAAGAAACTTCTATGTTGTCTTTAACAACTGGATCTTGTGTTTAGGTTTCTGAGATGTCTTAACTGAGAAACAGCAAGAGAATGAAGTGTTTAGATAACTTCCTTTCTTTTATTAGATTTACACATGCTCTATTTTTCTTACTTCAGAAATTCTATACTTGAAAAACAGTATTGTGTATGTTCTACTGTGAACATACACAAGAGAATGTACTGCTGCTCTCTACTTGTACGTACGTGTTTGGGTAGACTGAAGAAGTAGATGGGAAATAATGTTAGTGCCAATCATACTGATGATAGGAACACAACTTTTGCTGATTTTATAATAACAAATGCCAGAAATGTTCTGATTGAGGGGAATTTTGATGTAGTTTTAGAGAAGTTTAAGATTCGATCAAAGTTTGTTTAATCTCATGCAAAATTGTCAGTTTTGCTGCAGGGTCACTGATGCTAACAGAAAAAGATGGGAAAAAACAGACTGCAAAGGGAAACAACACCTCTGCAATCCTGAAATCAGATGCACATTCTGAAGAGTATTGGTGATTGATGAGATTATTATTATTCCATCACTGGAAGCTTTAAAAGGATAGTTGATTTTGTATGATGTCTATTGCTTTTATTATGTATGTATACATGCACACACACACACACATATTTATGTGTATATATATGTATGTATAAACCAAAGCACAGATTACATATTTGAAGGAGGAATTGCTCCAGGAAATTCCCAGATCTTGTTATTCAGGGGCTCAAATTAGGTCATCAGACAGTGTCAGTTAGTTTCCCTTGTGGTGTAGGAGTTCAATCTCTTTTTCTTAGAGAAAATCTCTTTTAATTTGGGATTCATTGTCTGCAATCTGGACCAGGAGATTGAAGTGGCACAGTGTACAGCAACGCATTCGTTGTGACAGTATTTTCTTCTTTCTAAATCCTCTTTGCTTTCTCCGGAGTGTTAGCTGGAGAGGTAGAACTGGTGCAGCCAGGAATGTGTATTGCCTTTTAGAATGCAGAGTTATTGCCTGTGCTATGGTCTTTAGAACCCATGAAAAATGTTTGCTTATTATGCCCTGGAGGTGACCACTGTCATGTGAAACTTCCTTATCTTTTACACCCGCCTACCATAAAATATTACACATTGCGTTATTCTTAGCAAACACTCATATGTTCCTAAAACCAGTGGACTTGTTATGGAAGTTTTCTGTTCCAGGTATTATGTAGCAAGTCAAAAGCCTCTACCAAGAGCTCTATTTGCTGTTTTGTATCAAACAAGTAGTTGAAATGAGCAGAATGGGATGTTGAATTCTATCAAAAGATATATAGCAGGGCAATTCTTTGTCAAAGACAGCTTTAGGCAGGCAGAAGTGGTGTCTTTTCATTGTGCTCTAAGCTTGAAAATACCAAATCTGGTGTGTTTAAGTAATTTTAGTAATGTTATCCTCTTTTGGCTCTCACTGCATAGGCAGCATATCACTATACACTCTCCTTGGACACTGAATGCTTTCTGTGTGTCCTGACATGCGGGATGCATTTTCTGGCTGATAGCAGGACTTCTATTCCTCTGCCAAAAGCCATCCTGAGATTTTACTAGTCAAAAGTCAGCCCATCTCACCCATACTTAATGGAATTTATAGATTAGATAGTCACAAATTTTCAAGAATTTGAAATAGTAGGTTTTCACTACAAAACCTGAATCTGTAAAGAAACAGCAGGTTTCAGTTCACTTGGAAATGCAGAAGCTGCTGATTTTCTTGCCAGTTTGTTTGTTGAGAAGCCTTAGGTCTTTCTGTCTGGAAACCAGGATGCTGTTCTTGAAGAATTGCTAATCCTAGGATTGCAAAAGGAAGTCCAAACCCAACCAGTTTTGGATAAAACTGACTGAGGGTGGGGAGAAGGTTGGCAAGACTCTAGCTCCAGACTAGGGCTGCTATGTGGGTGGCACCTGATTGTTTTGGCTTCTCCTCAGTGGCAGAGGACATTTTGACCTTCCCCAGCTTCCTTGGAAAAGACAGGCAGTCTTCAAAGTTTAAAGGGAATCTTGGGACTCACCGAGAGTCAAGTCAAGTAGCTCTGTTACAGATCTGAAAATATAAAAATGTGAAATAATTAAACAAATATTTTCTTTAGGAAGCTCAACTAGAGTTTTAAGATACAAATCGAAATCCCCGAGAAGCTGAGAGTCAAAAACCTGCAGTGTTTGCAAGAAACCGCCCAGTTAAACTGAATATGCTCAGATTTGATAGACAGAATATCTGAAAACATCACATCTAATAGAGGCAGAATGTCTGGCTTTTTAGGAGAGAACACTTTTCTCCCCCTCCTGTGATTGCGGTTGCTAACGTTTTTTTTAAAAGCCAGTTTTTCCCAGGAGGTAAGAGAGATTAAATAGCACACGCTTCTAATAATCCACCTGAGTGCTTGCTGCTAAAACAAGGCCTGAGTTTGAGTAGATGCTTCATTAAGGCTCACCACCTGCCTTTTGATATTTGGCTTCAGCGTAAGCTTGCTGTGTGATTGTAAGACTTCATTTAAAGCAGAATTTTCAAAGGTGTCATCTAAGTACCCAAGGTGCCTGCATTTCATTTTGAGAGAGGCTTAGTCACTTATGGCTGGATTCTCAAGGGGCCTTTGAAAACTAGAAAACATAATTTTTAATCAGTTTCCTGAAGTCTGCATTCAGGTCTTGCTAAGGAGACTGGAAATTTTGTTATTGAGTTCAATAGGATGTGGGTTAAGTCCAAGTATACATTGATGCCTCCTCGTTTAAATTTTTCTATGCCTTTGACCTACCTGCAGAGAGTAAAACCTCTTTGATGCAATCTGTACAGCTGTTCTGTAGAGCAGTGCTTTGTAATAACTTGCACTGATGTGTGTATTATAATGATCTTTTTCATCCTTCCTACAGCTGAAACAAGGATGAAATACAACAGAATCTGTGAATAATTAAACATAAATGCTATGATGATTTATTTTTAAAAAAAATTCAGATCCCTAGATGAGAGAAAATACTTAGATAATTCATGTAGGTACATAGTGCACTAATGTTATGACCCAGAGCAATTTGAAAATAAAGTTGATGGATTATGTGGATACTAGGGAGAAGAGTGAACTAAAGATAGATTTGATACTTCATTGTTACGGTGTAGTAACATGTTCACTTTAATTTGGTGGATATTTTCACCATGTCTGAGCTTCTGTTTTCCTCATCTCCAGCTTCTTGTCCTTTTTTCCTTTTTTTGATCCTGGAGGGAAGTAACAAAACCTGTTTTTGTGCATGGTGAAGGGTTGTTCTGATCACCTGTTTCAGCAACAGCAAGGACTAACATTAGAAGAAGTGATCTGGTCTTAATTATATAAAATAATGATAGCCTTTACTTTACTCCTGTGCTCCTTGCTTATGTGACTGCCCCTCCTTGGTCTATATAGCCAGGCACTTTCAGTTTGCTCTCTTGAACAATTCTCCACATCAGATGTTGTTTTAAAAATAAGGGTATTTTAAATGTTTGCATACAAAGTTCTTTCTGTTTATCACCATGCTTCTGAAAGTTTAATCTTACTCCTTCAGGCTTTTCTTCAGCTGAAGGCTGGCTAGTTACTTAAAAAAAGAGCAAAATAAAGAAGTGCTGATTTTGTTACCTAACTCCAGAAGTTTTAAGAATAAATTGTGGCAACGGCAGAACAGGTCATAACACAGCTAACGGGACTTGGAACTGGATTATGCTCCATTTTCATTCAATTTACTGCAGCAATTGTATTCAAGTAAAAGCAGCCATCCAGCATACCAATCTTTTTTTCTGGTACTGTGAAGTTAGTAAGACTAAATCACATGTGCAATAGGAGAAATGTGCAAAAGACATTACAAGACTGTAACTTCTGTGAATTGTTGTTATAGTGGTGAAACAATGGATTTTCTGTTCATTCATAGCTTAATGAAATAAATTAAATTGATCCATGACACTTTTTGGGAGGGATAAGAATGGGAAAAAAATGCTTACTTTTGTATCAAGAAGTTTAATTTCATTTATAAATTTAGATCTTCTTAGTTACAAACCTATAATTTTTCAAATCCTTAAAAAGTTCAAATTAAATATTTAGACTTTGCAATTTGTAGGGTTTTTTTTCTTTTTATCAGAAAGCTTTGCAAAATGAAGGGGTAACTTTTTTTGTGTGTATTTCCTATTTCTTTATTAAAGAAAATGGGGTACTAATGTGTGAAGAATGCAGACTGGAAAAATGGCAAACACATAGTGAACTCTGTGTACCCTGGTTAAATAAATGCTAAGCATTCCTGTCAGCCAGAAGGTGGTAGCAGAATTCTCTTGCAACAGCTCTGAATTGTGTTCCAGCAAGCATTCTCAATACAAAGTGATTTTTGAAATTCAGTTTGGAAAACATAGCAGGAACAAATAGCATTGACATTTTTTTGATTTGGCAGCATCTTTGAGTTGAAAAGTGTCTGCACTTACGCCTGAGAAGTCGTGTGTTGGGAATGCATGTGCGATCTGTTACTTGGGTTTTGTCTCTGTTTTTTTGCAATTGTAATTATGTTTTTTACAGACTTTTTAGTGCCAAAGGGAGCCATTTAAGGGCTGAAATGACAAGAGATTTGTTTTGCTCATAGTATCACCAGACTGGAAGATGTCAGTACCATGGGGAGACTAGATAACACAGTTTCCCCCTAGAGGAATTCTGCCAATATGAACACAAATGCAGAGAGTGTTCTCCATCAGCTGGGACTGATGTAACATCTTGGTTGTACTATAATATTAACAAGTGTTCCAGCTTGAAGATGCAAAGGGATAAGTTTTATTACTCTGTTTTATTATTTTGTGATGGACTTGTGATACTCATGTGACCCACTGATAGGGTCAGTTCACTCTGCGAATAGCCATTCCCATTTCAGCAAAGATACTCTTCATCAGTGTTAGAAACTTGTAGAAACTTGTTAGAAATTCAGGCTCTGGAGCACACTGCCAGTCCCTCATTCCCCTCTGAACCATTGTATCACAGCTGTGATGATACTCGCTACTCCTCTGCAGACTTCTTTAAGAAATTGTTCTGTATCTTAGAGAGAGTTTCTATGGCAACCATAGTTGTGGGGTTTGTTTTTTTTAACTTAGTGGACAGTTTGGGAATTGAGGGAGCTGAGTTTCAATGTGATATTAGGAAGAGTAACTACAATAAAATAGACTAGAAAAATAAACCGTTCTGTGCTTGATCTGCTTATCAGTAAACTGAAACAGCCATTCAAGAGAGCATCAGTCTCACGGCCTGTCTTACAAGGCAAGCAGGCTGGAGCTGCTGGAACTACACAGGAAAGCAAAGAAAAAGGAAGAACCCCAGAACAAGCCCTGGGACTCTAAAATTTTGCAGCTGGCGGTCTTTTTAAAATTGCAGCTCTTTAGAGTGACTGCAGCTTTCATAGCCTGCTGTTGCTGAAGTTCCGAGAGAAAAACATGCACACAAGATTACAATAACAGAGTTTTTTTTTTCATTTGTTCTCCTCTCCTCATCTCTTGTTTTTCAGAGAATGAATCTGAAATTGTTTGAGGCAGTATGTATGGAATTAATAGCGGAGCTACAACAATTACAATGGTGAAGATACTAAATGAGCTGATTTAGAACACAGCAAAAGATGACATGAAATACCAACAATGGGTGTATATACATATATATCTAAATACAGGTATGGAATATAGATATCAGAATACAGATATAGAAGGCATGGTTAAAAAGACCCAATATGTGTGTACTATGTGGAAAACACACCAAGGTATTGAGATAATCATGAAATTCAGACATTTGTTTTGCACGTATGCAAGGAAAGTATATTCACAGGTAAGGTGTCTTTTAGGCAAAAATTTAAGTGTTGCAGGGGTGGGTAGAGGTAAAATTGATTCTGGGTTACATCGTAACACCTAGGCATTTTAAAAACACCAGACTAGTTTTGCCAACAGCTGTGGGGTTTTTTTCCTGTTGAGGCAGAAGCTAGTAGAGGGTTAACCCCAAATGAACTTCAATGAAAAGATGAATGTTTAAGCAATAAGTAATAAACTTCCTAGGATTATGTTTACACATCATTACCATAATGCTTACCAGTACTCTGACTGTATGTAACTGTTTCATCTTGAAGGAGGAAGAATGTTTGTTTTGGGGAACCAAGACAATGACGTGAAATCAAAGACAGTTGGTGAAGGATGATGCAAAGGAAAAGATACTATTAGTGGAGTTCTGTGGTGTTTTGTCAGTACTGTTGCAAACATCACCAGTGGGGGACTGATGTCACACGCTGAGTCCCGTGACATCATTTCAAAACAAGGTGCAGTGATGCCTCTGCCTGGTGGGTGCCCCATAGCGTCAGCCTTGGCGGTGGGGCCAGAGCAAAGGTGTCAGTGCAGGACAGCAGGGAGGGGACAGTGGACAGAGCCAGTGGCTCTGGCAGCTCTGAGAGCCCGTGCAAATTCAGATCCATGCATAATAATGATTGCTTAGAGCCATGTCCATCCTTGTATCTTGAGTTGCATACATCAAAAGGAAAGAGTACTGTGTGACTAGAAAGCCAGAATAGGCCAGCTGGAGTTCCACCTGGAAAAAAGGATGCGTGGTACAATATCACCTTAACCACGCTGCTCAACAGACGAGTTCAACAAGAGGATACTTGGAAGTGATTCATTGAATCATAGAATCGTTTGGTTGGAAAAGACCTTTGAGATCATTGAGTCCAACCACACCTGCCCACTACTAAATGATGTCATCCCTGAGCACCTTGCCTGCCCGTCTTGTAAACACACATTGTCTTTCTCTTTCTTCGCAATATAGGAGGAAAAAAGATGTTATTAAAAAATACTTTGCAAATACGGAGTTCAGTTCAGCATGGTACTGAAGTACATAATGGCTGCACTTTCAAATGTGCAGGGTACAAAAGCATAATTTCTAGACAAGCACAAGTGAATATTTTAGAAATAATATACAATATCTCTCCAAGAAGAGAGACTTCTATGGAAAGTCCTAATGAAACCCAAAGATGTTCTTGTTTGCTTTAAATTGGTACTTGGCATCTCCTTTTAGATTATTGAGTGTTATCCTCATATAATGCTGAATGACTATTTGCTGAAAAATTGATATTCTTTTAAGATGACTTATGTCGGACACCAAATTAATTGGGATATCTGAACTCTATTAGTTATCTGAAACATCTTGGTGTATATTTCCTGCTCTTACTGACTTATTAATGTGGTTGTAGCAGGAGAGTAAGAGGGCAAAGAAGAAAATGTCAATGCAGTTATTTGCAGGTTATGCTTCCATCTGGAGAGCAGTGAACACTGCAGTTCTTGCAAAAAGGCTAGAGCATACAAACCTTCTGTAGAGTCACTTTTTCAGAACTGAAGTGAAAACCCTGTTGCAGTAAAAACTGGAAAAGACCACATTCTGTTGAGTGTCCTATCTGAACCCTTTTAAATGGTCCTACATTGCTGGCAGTGAGGGACCATGCAAGGAACGAGGAGACCAAACTGTTGCTTGTCCTCCACTTTGCTCCTATTTCCCTTTATCCTGTAGCACTGACTGAAGTGAAACCTGTATCTGTGTCTATTTAACTGTAAATAAATGGATGTGTCAGCCAGTGAGAAATTTTGAGGATGAAAGCTGTGCAATCGATCCTGTGTAGCTGGTATGAGAAACTGAGCGCTGAAACTGCTGACGCTGATTGTGTTGTCAGGCATGAGTAATTAGAAGTAGGACTGGCAAAACCAGGGTACCTGTAATTTAAGCTGCCTGGCGGTCCTCACAGTTCTCCAAAGCAGGATGCTAACAGTCATGTGACTAGCTGTTTAAACCTAATAATAAAAACAATGAGTTATTGCATAAATGTATGAGCAGGCAGTCAGTTACTAGAGGCCTAAACCAAAGTATCAATATTTTTTGTGCGAGAGAAGCGGGACATCCTTGTATTCAGGTTCTTGTGTTTGGAAAATAGACATTTGATGGGTACCAATGCATTGCATATGGAACTTGTAGTGCCAGTAGAAGACCACAGAACTCTTCTGAGTGGATGCTAAGCTGGAGAACAGGGGATACAATGGCCAGATTTGCCTTAGGATGGTCTCAGCACAGTAGGTTGAGACCTAAGCAGGACCAGTGCTCTGCAGTAATATAATACATAGTGGTAGATACGCTTCTGAGCAGTATGCACATGTGAACTACGCAGTATAGTCTGAGCACAACAGCACATGCCTGAGGATGTGTTCTTGGTCTACAAAGGCTGACACACTCAATGCAAATGCATTATGTGTGATTAGATATACAATAGATTTTTCTTAATTTTGAATTTATTTGGTGAAATTGTCTGGGTTTTTTTCACAGATTGTTGCTCAGATCTCTGCAGTTGATCACAGTCCTTTCTATGTCATTTGCCTTTATTACAGTGTTCCATGATCTGTGCTTAAGATCCTTATAGAAAACTGTAGCAGCAATCAAAATATTTATCTGCACACTACAGCCTGTTTCTGAGATTAAGGTGATGAAATGTGTATTTTCCTTACAATCTTCTAGTAATTTGAACTACTATTCCACATTGGAAAAACAATCTCATCACTAAGAGCTGTGAGATTTCCCTGTTTTCACAGTTGTGTGAATACCACCCTTCCTGAAGTAATAATCACTCGTTAACCTTACATTTGCTGCTCTTTCAGATTTCACAGCCAGAACTGACGCTGCTGACAGCTTGATAAACTGTTTGCCACTTCAAATGGCTTCGCCTCTTCCAGGAACGCTCCTTTCTACGTATACTCAGTTTGGAGAGCCACTCTGATTTTAATCTGAAGCTCCTGTGATATTTTATTATTTTTCAAATTTTGATATTTTGATTAATATCCTGTGATCTTGATGATTTTCTATTTGCTGTTTAGATAATTTGGTGAGAAATTTACCGATAGGTGGTGCTGCTGCACTAAATCCAGCTGATTCGGTTTAGGAAAGGAATGCTTGCATTTGTGTTTCAACATCCCAGCCATTTCTCAGGCTCTAAAGAAAAGTATTATGAAATATTACTCAGGTATAATCTTTTCCATGTATTCCTGGGAAGATAATTACAATAATGAATCAGGATCTTTTATTGTAACAATGTTATTGTGCTTGTATATAGAATCTCTTAAAACAATTAGATTTATCCCACATGGAAAAGATCTTGGACTGTCTGACTCTTACCATAGTCTCTGGTAATATGAAATGAACATTTTCTTAATAACTGCTGAAGTAACTAACTATTTCCATACATAATGCTTGGAAACAGAGGGACAGAAAAATGACTTGTCTGAGTCATGAGGAAGTCTTCATCAAGGCAAGGATTTAAGTCCCAGTAACCTGGGTCATACCTAATTTACTTTCTGCTGGTCAGATGTTCATTCCTTAGCAAATAATCTGGGAAAGGATGTCTGTCCTGTCTGGCAGTGACAGAAACATCAGTGTAACATCAAAATGAGCAGTTATGCTTCCTGTGTCTTCTTTTCGAGGAGCAATGAGACATAGCTATTTTATTACGTTTGTTGTCATTAGTCAGGGCTACTGCTTGTTTGTCTGAGGCTACCAATAAACACAATGTGATTCATGCAAAACTGCTTGGGGGATGGCTTGACTCCAAAAGCACAGTTTAGCCTTTATTTGGCATTGTTTCCTTAATGCAGAAAAATGTGTGTGAAAGCTATGAAAAATGAATCTGTGCTGTAGCACACAGCTTGTAAAATCCACTTGATTTATTCTGCAGAAGATATTACAGCAAAAAGGAATAATGAAGACAATGCCTACCTTCATTTTCTTTTATTTTTTGGTTATGCTGTCATCTTCCATATTATTGCAAAGGATTCTGGCCTACATGGAGTCACTGTAACTAATAAAATGTCTTTATAATCAAAGATGATCTGTGATGCTGAGCTTTGAAAAAGACATTTTTTCATCTAATTGTAATATATGTGGAATTTTCTTTCCTTTGTATGATTACTCTGATTTAATCCTAACTCTGTAGGAGAGAGACAGTAGTAGTGGAGCATCTGAAGAGGCATCGTTACCTCTCTAGAAGTAGGTCATCGACTGTAAGTAAGTACTGTGTTACCGTTGTAGGCTGGTTATTGGTTCTGTCCTTTGTTCTGTGAGTTATGTAAAGCAATAGTTACCTTGTAGCCTCTGTATTTCTGGAGATCTTTGGGCCACTTCCCTGGGGTCCTTGGCCTTGAAGAAGATATTGGAGAAAAGCAAGCTTGTTGTTTAAATATGATATTCACAGACCATCCGTTCCTGTGGAAAAAAAAAAAATATTAGGGTTCTACAAAGTAGGAAAAATTGAAAATAATTGATCTAAACAATACTTCCCACAGAACCTGGAAGTGCAAAGGTTAGTAACACATATTTAAAAATACAGAAACAAAGGTACTTCATATTAGGAAAGTAAGCCCAGATTTTTCTGACCCAGCTGAAGAGGGCTAAGACGACAATTGACTAAAAAATCTGAAATGTGAGTTCTGACAATTGGATTAGACTCCATTAACATTTTAGTTTGGATCAAATGTACACTTCTGAAGTGAATCTCTGAATTGCCACCAGTTTCCCTGGTTTGGTTTAGAGTGGTCTCAGAGCACCTAAGCTAGAACCATCTCAGGTGAAACCAGGCTGGAAGAGGTACTCCAGGAATACACCTAGCCTATTTTCGTTGGCAATGAGCATGCAGGGGACATGACTGGACCAGAATTAGTCTGGAGGAAGCTTCTGTAATGCATCTACTGTGGGCATCACATCCTCAGTGACAGGAATTTGGGTCTGATGATCATTCCTGATGGTCACTGCTACTTGCTAATGCAGGCACAGCTTAGCAGGTAGTGTGCAATGGAGTTCCACCACTGACTACGGTGAGGCTATGGGAGTCTTCTTGTGGAGATACATGATAGCCTTTATGCTTCCAAAATAACCTTATCTGAAGCAGATTGACTTTCACAGATGTTCCTGTTATGATAAGACCTAAGTGAACACAAATCATAGAATCATAGAATCGTAGAATCATAAAATCATAAAATCATAGAATCATAGAATAGTTATGGCTGGAAGGGACCTTAAAGATCATCTAGTTCCAACCCCCTGCCATGGGCAGGGGCAACTCCCACCAGATCAGGTTACCCAAGGCCCCATCCAACCTGGCCTTGAACACCTCGAGGGATGGGGCAGCCACAACTTCCCTCGGCAACATGTTCCAGTGTCTCACCACTCTCATGGTGAAGAAATTCTTCCTAATGTCTAGTCTAAATCTGCCCCTCTCCAGTTCATACCTGTTCCCCCTCATCCTATCACCACAAGCCTTTATGAGTAGTCCCTCTCCAGCTTTCTTGTAGCCGCTTTCAGGTACTGGAAGGTCACTATGAGATCTCCTTGGAGCCTTCTCTTCTCCAGGCTGAACAAGCCCAACTTTTTCAGCCTGTCCTCATATGGAAGGTGCTCCAGCCCTCTGAGCCTCTTTGTAGCCCTCCTCTGGACCTGTTCCACCAGTTCCATATCCTTCTTATGTTGCGGATTCCAGAACTGGACACAGTACTCCAGATGAGGTCTCACAAGAGAGGAATAGAGGGGCAGAATCATTTCCCTTGATGGGAATTCCCAAATTAGTGCCATCATTGCCAAGGAGACAACTGCACTGTGCTGAACTGAGCTCCAGCCAACCAAGGTGCTCAACATGGGTTGCAGGGGGCTGTAGCAGATGTGGAAAGTAAGTGGAAAGCCGAAGGGCCAGAGTCCAACTGGCTGATGAACACGAGGGCAAAGGTCTTGAAAAACTTGAAGAGTGTGGCATTCTCCTTGCTGAAGTCCCAGTTATGTGTTATTGTTCTCTTAAAATGTACATATTGTCTTGCCCAAATATTTTCTTTTCAAAACTTCCAGTTCCTGGTAAAAACAAGTTGGTTTAGCTCTCCTACATAGTGTGAATAATTCTCTTCATTCCTTGATATTGCTTCCTTCAGGTTATTTAAACTGTTTTATCATGTCCCTTCAGGCTCCTTTTATCTGACAGTATATATTAGACTCCTGTTTTCTCTATTTTTATGTCACAGTCTCCAATCTTGCTTTCATTTATTTGCCTATCTCTGTCTTTAAATATGTGGGATAAGCCAGCATACTGATATGGCATTTTGCTAAGGTAATAGAAAATTTCATATAATTCTGGGTAGATCATTATTGCATCATATAAAGCTCCTCAGGAGTCAGCTTGGACTGTTTTAAAAATCACCTGCTGTTCCAGTTTCTTTTTCATACCTAGCTTTGTTAAATTATACATGTAGTGGAGGTTTTTTTGCAGGGTTTTCTTGTTTTTATTTCAGCAACAGAGATATACCAAAAATGTGTTTATTTAAATGACAAGTTAAAATTGTCTGAAATAATTTTTATTAACTTAATATTTGTTTTCCTTTGCATACAGAGAAAGTCTGCAAAGTCTGCTGTCCTGCAACAGGACTGGTATGGATACCTTTGCACTTGGGCATAATCTTATTAGTAGCTTCAGTATTTTTTACAAGCATTAAGGTGCACCAATATAAATCCAATTTAGGGATTAAAACATAGCTATGACAACACACAAACCAAAAGAAAGTCTTCAGCTAAGGAAGTGATGCATGACTGGAGGATGAGAGTCAACAGAGTCATATGTAGAAATGAGAGTCTCACAGGTTGCCCAGAGATGTTATGCAGGCTCTGTATCTGAGGGTTCCTGAGACAAGACTCAATAAATTCCTGCAGAACCTGATGTGAACTCAGAGCTGATCCTGCTTTGGGCAGAAGGTTGGACTAGATGACCTCCTGACATCCCTTCCAACCTGAATGTCCCCATGATCCCATGCAAAAGAATGGCTCTAGATTTACATGGTGATATTTTGGAAAACATTAATAGCTAACAGGAGTAAATCAGTGTTTACTGAGCTTCCTTCCATAGCTGTTATTGTAGTGGGCTTGTAGAACCTCATGAAAGAAGAGATTTTAATTTCTTTAATAGCTGGGATCGATCAATTGCTCCCATAATATATACCGTGGAATATTTTGCTTGTTTTATTTTCAAGATGACAGAACCAAATTTACATCTGTTCATAAGCATCTGTGATGTTTATGGTTGAAAATGGAGCGTGGTTTTTGGAACTGTAGCATATTTTGTAGGTAGATTGCTGAAGCAAATACCCTTTTATATGAATGTTTGAGTCAGTCAGGATTTATCACTGTGCAGGGGCCAGGGCCATAAAATATAATGGTGTGTAGAATCCTTACTAAAGGATCTTCTACTCTGCTTTGAAATTGTATAGCATTTTGTAATCCAATGGCAAATTCTATAGCATCTTTCCGTAAAGGTGTGGATTGCCTCTTCACAGAGAATAACCTTATGTTCTGAACTACTGGGTTTTTTTGCATAGATGTATTTTTCAGAAGAACATGCATCTAAGTGTAAATTTAGTTCATGGCTGCTTGGCTTATGAAGTTGGAAAAGATTGTGACACTAGACAGCACAGAACAGGCTCATGTGAGATAATTCTAAATGTGCTTTAAATCAAGAAGGAGGGGGTAAAGTATATTACACTGTGATAGAATGAGGTGAAGGGTGTTTATGTGTTCAGGATGAAGCCACTGAAAAAACCTGTTAAATAAGCGGAAGTAAGGCACAAGTTTATCAAAGGGAAAAAATTTAGATGTAAATATGCTTGTTATCCACAAGGGTTTCCATAGAGGGGAACTGACTGAAGAAACCAGCTCTTGACTTGTGCTTTGATCTACAATTCATTCAACTCCGTTTTGCAGCACAAGCAGATATCTTGATTCCTCTGGCCACAGGGTAACTGCTGATTTCCCTTCCTTCCTCTCTCCCTTTCCCTCTTTTCCCCCTCAATTTTCTTTTCCTTCCTTCCTTCCTTCCTTCCTTCCTTCCTTCCTTCCTTCCTTCCTTCCTTCCTTCCTTCCTTCCTTCCTTCCTTCCTTCCTTCCTTCCTTCCTTCCTTCCTTCCTTCCTTCCTTCCTTCCTTCCTTCCTTCCTTCCTTCCTTCCTTCCCCTTCCCCTCTGTCTCACATATCTGTAGAATAATTACCTACAGACATGACTTTCCCAGACATCTAGTATGTTACTGCTATGTTAATGTAGAAAGAAAGGGAATGAACCATAAAATCATTGACAAGTCAAGAAAAAAAACTGGCATGGGAGCAAAGTATTCAGAATAATGCATGTATTTTTATTTCTAAAGAATTCTAATGGTATGTAAATTAAAGGCAGGAATAACGGAAGAATGGAGGCCCAGACTGCTACATTAATAATACTTCTGTAGTTCTGAACAATGAATGTGAGAGTTTTTCAGATGGTTTATGCAGCCACCTCAATACCAATCATGCAGGAAACCATATCCAGTCTGTCCAGACACAACAACCCTGTGCAGCCTGGGGGAAGAGTAGCTGGAAAGCTGTCTGGCAGGGAAAGACCTGGAGGTGTTGGTTGACAGCCAACTAAATACGAGTCAGCAGTGTGCCCAGGTGGCCAAAAGGCCAGTGGCATCTTAGCCTGTATCAACAGCAGTGTGGCCAACAGGACCAGAGAAGTGATTCTGCCCCTGTACTCAGCACTGGTGAGACCGCACCATGAATACTGTGTTCAGTTTTGGGTCCCTTGCTACAAGGACACTGAGGTCCTGGAGCTTGTCCAGAGGAGAACAATGAAGCTGGTGAACAGGCTGGAGAACAAGCCTTATGAGGAGCAGCTGAGGAAACTGGGGTTGTTTAGCCTAGATAAAAGGAGGCTGAGGGGAGACCTTATCACTGTCTACCGCTACCTGAAAGGAGGTCGTAGAGAGGTGGGTGTTGGTCTCTTCTCCCAAGTGACAGGTGACAGGACAAGAGGCAACGGCCTCACGCTGTGCCACGGGAGGTTCAGATTCGACATTAGGAAAAATTCCTTCCAAAAAAGGTTATCAGGCACTGGAAGAGGCTGCCCAGGGAGGTGGTTGAGTCACCATTCCTGGAGTTATTTGAAAGGCAGGTAGATGAAGTGCTTAGGGATATGATTTAGTAGTGGACAGGTATGGTTGGGCTTGATGATCTCAAAGGTCTTTTCCAACAAAACGATTCTATAGTGGTGTCCATTTGGTGCTTTCTTTTCAGGAAGTGTTTCCAATAACCTAACACACTGGTGAAAGGGACATCAGAAAATTGAAAACACACACACGACATTGTTGAGTTCACCTGTGTGAGTGTAAGGGAGTGTAAGTGCTCACCTTTCACAGACAAGTAAGCTGACAATATGAAGTCTAATGTTCTTTAAGTTATGAAAAGCATTACTTACTGTATTATGGCTAGAGACTATGCTATATTCAGCAGCAGGGCTTTTTGTTTTCATGTATGGTGCCGAAAATAATTGAGCAATGAAAAATCCTATTTAGGTCCTCTAATAACAATTAATCAAAATTGAGCATGTTATAAAATATGGCTTGGATGTTCATCTGATGCAAATCAGTTCTTATTTGAAATCAATAGAGCTGTGGCAATTTATGCCAGCAAAGGGCATGGATCTTTTTCTTTTGAATGAATAATATACCCCAGAATACATTTTTCTTTCCTATAGTAACTGCCAGATTTCAACCAGTTCATTCATAAAGCTCTAGAACACAATCAGTTGTAAACCTCCCTTTCTCCCATAATTCAATGCTTTCTAGGACAGGGTTTCTCATTGTCCATTTTTCTCTTCAGCATCACCCAGGTGAAATATTGTAATTGTGAGTTTTGTCATGCTGCTAGTCTGAAATGAAAAGTTAAGCAGGACTGAAATATTTTCTTATATATGCCTCCACAACTCTAGTGTAGTGCTTATCAGGTCTTGAGTGTTACTGTAGTGCAAAGTAATTCCTGCCCTTGGATGTTTACTGACATGAAAGAAAACATCAGATCTAGGCTAATGAGGAGCTGTTTTTTGACAGAGCTGGAGAACGACTGAATATGAGCCAGCAGTGTGCCCAGGTGGCCAAGAAGGCCAATGGCATCTTGGCTTGTATCAGAAACGGCGTGACCAGCAGGTCCAGGGGGGTTATCCTCCCTCTGTACTCGGCACTGGTGAGACTGCTCCTCGAATCCTGTGTTCAGTTCTGGGCCCCTCACCACAAGAAGGATGTTGAGGCTCTGGAACGAGTCCAGAGAAGAGCAACAAAGCTGGTGAAGGGGCTGGAGAACAGGCCTTATGAGGAGCGGCTAAGAGAGCTGGGGTTGTTTAGCCTGGAGAAGAGGAGGCTGAGGGGAGACCTCATTGCTCTCTACAACTACCTGAAAGGAGGTTGTAGAGAGGAGGGTGCTGGCCTCTTCTCCCAAGTGACAGGGGACAGGACAAGAGGGAATGGCCTCAAGCTCCGCCAGGGGAGGTTTAGGCTGGACATTAGGAAAAAATTCTTTACAGAAAGGGTCATTGGGCACTGGAACAGGCTGCCCAGGGAGGTGGTTGAGTCACCTTCCCTGGAGGTGTTTAAGGCACGGGTGGACGAGGAGCTGAGGGGCATGGTTTAGTGTTTGATAGGAATGGTTGGATTCGATGATCCGGTGGGTCTCTTCCAACCTGGTTATTCTGTGATTCTGTGATTCTGTGAACTTTGTCAGAAATAATGCTACAGCATTGTAGCTACAGCACAGCAGATCTGATCAGGAGACCTTGGAGAGTGGAAGGCAATTATATTTTAAAACAAAGCTGATTTCATTCATTGGTCTGCACATTCCCACAGCACGTACAACACCAAAATGTGTGTATCCAAATAGCATGTTTGCTCTTGGAGAACCAAGATGCTGGTATACAGGCAAGCAGGCTGAGATTCCCTGTGGTGACCTAGAGAACAACATAAACAGGCCAGTTTCTCTTCACCTCTTCTGGGTTCATCTGGGTGATTCTGGATATGCTTCCCACAGTGTTATAAACTGACAAGGATTAGTCTCTGCATCCTGTCCTACCTGTGGGTCGTCAGAGTTTACTCACTATCTTGTGTTTCCTAGTCTGGGTATTCTGGGAAGAAACATGGAGATATGCTGGGATCTTGATGACCTCGTGATCTAAGTGACATGGACACATGTCATTCTTCTAGCGATCCTCCTGCTGTGTGATCCTTGTGAAAGCTCCCGTACTCATGCATTTTATTCATACCGACCTATGCATCTCTACTGTGATTCTCTGCAACATGAGACAGATGCTGTTCTCTGTCTATTTAATGTAGACATTTATGATGAACTGTGATGCTGAAAAATATGTTAATGGGGCATTGCAAAACTGATACCCAACTCTTGTCATACATTTTCATATTAAATATCAGTATCTCATCACCGGTATATTACTTCCCACAAGGAGGAATTTTGCAATAGTGCAACTATTATAGGCTTGAAGACAAAGGTACATTAAGCTTGTTTCTCATTTAATCCACAGTTGAGAATACCTCATAACATGGGTAATTGCTGTTAAACATTAACATAATCTACATCTTTTTCTTGGGACTGAATTAATCTCATCTAACTATAGACATCTGCAGTGCTGACATTTACTTCTGAGCTACCCAAAGTTCTGTGTTACTGGTGAAGAAAAATGGGCATTTCTAAGGTACAGTTCTTTTGACCTGTTTTAGATGCCTACTTTAGCATAAGAAAAATAGCAGCTAAAAATATGTATTTTTCCCAGTTGAATACAAAGGAAGCCTATACAGAGTAGATCAAATATAGAAATCTACATTTAGTTAGTAAATATCCCCACATGTGTCTGCTTATGTAATAATGGCCCCGCAATTATTATTGTGACCAAGTGTGGACAAAATAAAATTTCCCTACTACCCCCAGAAGTGTCACATCAATGGTGGAAATATTTCTGTAATATAAATAATTTGCATTAAAATGTCTTTTCAATATGCGTAGGATGGAAGGATTGACTTCCTTTGGAGTGTAGTTAAATGTATTTCCATTTAGTGTGGGGATCCAAATGCATTTATACATGATCCAAAATCTTGATTTTTTGTCTGATGCATGATAAATGTGAATTAAATGTCTCCTCTTGTGTCATTATTGCTACATTTTCATGTTGTATTCAATTTGCTTCTTAACAATAACTAAATTGATAACATCTTTAGCTTCTCTAGCAGGTGGACACCAGCACACATCACAGTTATCAATGGCAATAGCATGGTAGATACAGTATCATTAGTAACTTGGTTTTCAGTGGTACTAAAACACTTTTGAACTACTGTTGCTTTTGCTAGTTCAAAGGCTCAGATTTTAACTTTTCCAGATGACCAATGACTATCTTTGTCATTATTGCTGGTAAATTGTAGTGGCTGTGAACTCTTGTTCAAGCATTATGGCCAATAATTGCAAATGTGGCTACTAGTTTTCAGTGCTCACTGAAATAGGGGTGTGTAACCAGAATGGCACGAGTCTTCGCAATGACAAGGCTGATAGCTCCATGCTGATATCTGAATGTCCTACTGAGTCCAAAATAGTGCTATATGCCCAAATTTAGGCAACTGAGTCCTGCTCCAGCTGCTTTTGAAATTCCTGGACAAAAATACCAGACAGATTTTTCTGAGCCCTGTTTCGGTAAGGTAAAGGAGAAAGTAAATAATTTGTCATGAATGGGATTCCTTTTGAATGACTCAAAACTGCTTCCTCTGCTGAAAGCCTCCTTTTCTGCCCCCTCAAAACCCCAAACTCCCAGCTCTTTTCAACATGGGTAATTACTATTAAATATCACCCAGATGTAAAGAAAAAACATTTCAGCAAAATGAAGCAAAGATGGTCAGACATGTATATTGTCCAAAGGTGCAAGTGCTGAAACATTATTCAAATTTTGACCATAGCACATGTTAGCAAACCAAGCCTGGTTCTTTCTTTTTCCTTACTTCTATCTTTTTAATGTTAATTTCTTCATACAAAAGGCCTTAGCAAGTCATCCACTTGTGGTGTTCAAGGAGCTTGCCTACAGGAAAGACTGAGTTCTTTGGAAAAGCATGTAGGATCAGGAACACTGGTTAATATTTACTGGCTTACAATAGCAGATGCTATATAATAATCATTTGCACAGCAGCGTGGGTGTCAGAGTATTGCACAAAACTACAATTAGTCTTTGAGATTTTCCTCTGTTCATAACAGGTTCTGCTGAAGCAGATAAAGAAGAGAGGGGATCAGAAACAAGTGCTCCTTCAAAGTAAGAGTCGAGAGTAAAAGGAGCAATTGTACCATGTGCCATTTGAAACAAAGAGAAACTGTGGAAGAAGAGTTAAACTTAAGCATAGGACAAGGCTCCTGGGAGAATACTCAGTCCAAGAACTCAGCTGCAGAATGGTCTCCATACTATGACGTGAAAAATGAACAGCAGCACAGGTGTTCGAAGGCAGTGTGCTATGTTGGTGGCCATGTGAACTGTGTATTTGAGAGGAAAGCCTAGTAAAGACTATTCAGTATCTGTGGAAAGCTCTGTTTGTAAGAAAAGCTGGTAATGTCAGTACATGAAATAGGTTTGATGACTGCTTATACAGCCTTTCTGTAAAAGCATATGAATATGCCATGGCTTTATATCTCATATATCACATCATCCAAAGTCAGTATCATGTAAAGACTCTCTATGGAGATGTGAAAAAACATGGTTTAGCCTCCTTGTCAGAAAGATCTACTGGATTTTTTTTTGTTCTTCTCTCTTTAGAGAAAAACTTGCTACATCTGCTGAGTGGGAGCCTTGACAAAAATTGACAAACAAAAATCAAGGAGGAAGTCTTTGAAATAATATTCTCAAGGATGCTTCCCATTATGTTTACTCTATTGATCTCATTTGCATCGAAATTGACAAGACACTTTTTGTGCTGACTTAGGCCCCTGTTTGGCATTATAACTAAGTCAAAACCCATGGTTTTAGCTGTATGTGGAATGCTGATTGTCGCTTCTGTTACTTTATGTCCACACCATTGTGTTATTATTGCTACACTTTTGTACCGCTTATCGTAATCATGTCAATCCTACTGTAGTCCACACTAAAACTTTGCACACGAGCGGTCAGCTCTTGCTCTCCTTATGCACACAGTGTATTAGAGCTAATAGTTCAATAGCAATTGGTTGCAAGATCAAGCCCTGAAATTTGAAATAAACTTTGCCAGGTCCATAGTCAATGAAATCAACATTATTAATCCTATAGTTTCTTCCATCTATAACCAGAAGTCTGAAGAGCACGAGAGTGCTCTTTTTTTTCAGAGTCTGAAATTTAAATGTGACAGATGCTGCCCCAGAATGAATAAGGCAGAGCTTACTCAGTATTCTCAGGCAGAACGTGTAATTGATGCTAAGGACAAACCTTCCCTAGTTTCAAGACATCTCTTTTAGAATCTGTATCACAGTCTCTCTTCCAAACCCCTATCATTTTTAATTAGATTACAATGAATATTGATAGAGAACAGAATAAATATCCACATGGTGGTGTTTTATCAGAACCTCTCTGGATTTATGCCTTTATCATGTTTTCATAGTCCAGTGTGTACAAAGGAAATGCCTAGATGCTGTTGTACTGCATATTTCATGTCAGAAATGCTAGGAAAATATGCAGGGGTGGAGAGGGAATTCCTTCTGCAAATGGCTAATCTAAGCTGCACACATCATGTAAACTCAATCCCATGCTGCTAGCATGACATATAACTGAAAGTCCTCTGCTGGCTGTCTTCATAGCATAACAAATTTTACCACTGTTATTAAAATGAGTGTTTAAAAGTCTGGACGGGAATTTAAAAGATGGCAGTGGAGTTTACTCTGAAATGTTTCACATAACCCTGAATCTGTGGAACTAACTGAATGGCAGGAGTGAAAAAGAGGTAATTTACCTACCCTGACTCAAGCGGCTGTAAATTTGGGGGCCAAATCTGAATGAATCATCACAGGCTCCTTCTATAGTCAAGCTGTTAATCATCTCATGCTAGCATAGAAACTTTTAAAATAACTCCCAGGACTCTAAAGTTTCAAAAGTCACCTCTTTACAGCATTTTACGTTACTTATTTCCAGGACTCCATTATTACATTCGTTAAGGCCTTTCAAGCACTTGAAGATAGTTATTCCAAAATATTAGTGAGCAGACTTTCTCTGCTGATAGATGTGGTAGTAATTGGAAGTTATTGTCGAGGCTCCTGGATGCTCAAGATGGTGGAGACTCCAAAGATAAAGTGTTTCCATGCATATGAATTGACACTAGAGTGATTTACACAAAGGCATTAGATGACAGAAGAAGGAGGCACTCTAAAACCAATACATAATGTGATTCTCACTCATTGAATTCTGTGATTTTGCACCTATTATAACTTGGTGTCAATAACAAGAGCCAGGCCCTGTGTTTACCACACACTTCACCTTTCACAGGGATTTTGACAGTACTGGTTGCAATATATTTCTATTGCCAAACATCAGCAAAATGTCTTGGGGCTCTAGTTTGACTCTTCCCAAATTGCCTAAACAGTACATTGCAAGATAACTATTGGATTGGGTGCTTTGCCTCAAAGGCACTGAGAGTATTTTTCTGTCTTCATTGTATGTGGAGGCAAGACTTGGAAGTTCTAGGCAATAAGGTGGGTTAACCACCTACTAGGGTGTCACCTATTTTTTGAGCTCTGGCACCACTGTAGTTATGATGAAGTTCAGCACATCTTTTAGGTGGTTTGAATATAGCTTAGAGTGTTTCCTAGTAAACAGAGACATAGTAACCTCACAACACTATATTTGGTTTCTTAATAGTAATTAAACCAATCTCTTGCTTTGTCAGTCAGCACTGGATCCGATAATCCCTGCTCTCCAACTCCGATAGTATTGTTTGTTATATACCCCCAGAGGCTGTTTTCATGCTGATGTAACAGGCACTAATATCAACCAACCTACTTGGTAAATCACAGAATCACAGAAAAACCAGGTTGGAAGAGACCCACCGGATCATCGAGTCCAACCATTCCTATCAAACACTAAACCATATCCCTCAGCACCTCGTCCACCCGTGCCTTAAACACCTCCAGGGAAGGTGACTCAACCACCTCCCTGGGCAGCCTGTTCCAGTGCCCAATGACCCTTTCTGTAAAGAATTTTTTCCTAACGTCTAGCCTAAACCTCCCCTGGCAGAGCTTGAGGCCATTCCCTCTTGTCCTGTCCCCTGTCACTTGGGAGAAGAGGCCAGCACCCTCCTCTCTACAACCTCCTTTCAGGTAGTTGTAGAGAGCAATGAGGTCTCCCCTCAGCCTCCTCTTCTCCAGGCTAAACAACCCCAGCTCTCTCAGCTGCTCCTCATAAGGCCTGTTCTCCAGCCCCTTCACCAGCTCTAAGATACTTTATTGCCCATCTCCCTGGTACTCTACATAGTAACACCAGCCAGTTTTAACCTACTGTAAGATGGAATAAGTCATGGAAAGTCTCTTTCCTAGTAAAGAAAAGTGCTATTTTCATTACATTTCTTTTGGAGAGTAGTTTGGTGCCTGGAAGTGATGGTGATGTTGGATTCTGAGAGCTGGTGCTCAAATAGCTCTAAACTATGACATCTCTAATAAATGCAAAGGAGCTATACTAGCTTATACTGGCAAACATGAAAGCCCAGAGTTCAGGGAACAGCTTTCTCTGGTCTCATTTCATGCTGTCTTTACTAAGGTCACACATACACACACAAAAGAGGTTTGGCAGCCCTCAGCTTGAGTTTTAGGGTTTGCAGCATCAATTCTTGTTCCAGAGTGCATTTCTCAAGGTATTATGGAAATAGAACATTCCAGCTCCCACACGTTAGCAAAAGGAAACAGAATAAGAACTCTGAGCTGTTATAAAATGAGTGTTTGGAGCAAAAAAAGGGGAACTATGGCCTCACTGAAACCTGAACTGAAACTCCAATCTGTGCTAAGAAACATGGAGACCCAGATGGAAATTGCCTTTGCCATCAATGCCAGAGCACATGTTCTGCTCTGGATCCAGCTGTGGTGGCAGAAGATATTACCACCACCATTGTTCCCCTTGTTGGCAACTGTTGTGCCTGTAGTTCTGCTTTTCTGAAATAATTGCCTTTAAGCAAAAGTAGATGGTTTAGAATAAACTGTTCATATCCATAACCAGTGCCACCATGAAGGAAACAGAACAATGCCATGTAAACTACTCAAGTGGTGAGTGGCAACAGTAACATCCAGTTGGTGTTTGGCAGCAAGCAGTTCAGGTAGCATCATCTGTCTGCTTTTGACTTTGAGAGTCAGTGAAATTGGAAAATTAGCTGGGAAACACTTATTCCATGGTTGCAAGGCACAGCTGGCTAAAAACATGAAATATGCATGTTGCTTGGTCTCCACGCTTCTCCGATGTTCATTTTGTGCCTCCTTCCCTGCCTTCTCTCTGATATAGCTTCTTACTGCCTATCAAGACATTCTCTATGCCTTAAAATCTCTAAATAATTCTTCTCTCTTTACTCTTTCCTCTCTCCAAGTTTTTCTGTGAAGAAACTAATCTCGTGTCTTCCAAAGATACCTAAATTTCCTCTGCTAAAAGGAGTTACTACAGGCAAGACCTTTGTTTTTCAATTATTTCTAATCCGATTTGCAAAGCTAGGATGTAGCTTGAAAGGCCTCTATAAATAAGAGCAGAATACAAACCCAAACTCTGATACCAGTTAACTGCATTGAAAACAGGTTGGAGAAACTAGGCATATTGCTTGGGCAAAAAAAAAAAAAGAGAAAAAGAGGGAAATCTGGTTTTCTCTAACTATATCCTTTAATTAAATGAGATTGTAGGTATATCTTACACAGCACCTAATGTGATTGTGCTAAGGCTACATATGGGACTCTAGATTTTTGTAAATCAGGTCATTGAGTTCCATTTGATCATGAAATTTTGACTCACAGTGTTTCTTGGTCACACCAATAGATGGCAATCTGTCTTCACATCCCTTTGCTTTTTCAAAAGCAAACTGAAAGGTGAGGACCAAAGAGAGAAAACAAGTTTTCTCAAATGCTTTCTCCCTTTTATGTGTCAGAGTTTCAAAGCTAAATGTTCAAATACCCTGGAAATAAGAATTTATCTGAAAACTAGTACACTGTATGCTACCACAGCACAAATTACCCCATGCTGTCCTGTCAGATTTAACCGGCTTGAATCATTTTTGGAAGGGATGATATGGGATTTAGTTACCATGTGAGCTAGCAAACTAAGAATAGCACTGTTCTTGATACTATTGCATATTTTAATCTATGAAATGATTTATTGCCCGAGTCCTACCTTGTGAAATCTTCAATAGATATCAAAAGATTAGAAAAGAAAGAAAGAAAGAAATCTCAAGTCATGCAAAAGATCCTTGATCCTCCCATCTGATTCTGCTCTGTACTACAATACCATAATTCAGGAATAACAGCAAAGAAAATATCTCAGTGTCAGATTAGTGGATATGATGGCAGAACTAAACTCTGACTGTTTCACTTGTTCTCTCTGCTGCGGTTGTGGGAGCAGTTGCAGAGTTTGGAGCTAGTTTTTCACTTGGATAGCCTCAGTTTTGCTTGGAGCATCATATTGCTGAATTAAATTAACCTTTTTACTCCCTTTATTTACTCATATACTACCAATCCACACACAGAGCCCATGGGCATATGAGGTTTTTTTAAGAGATACTTCCTACAAAAACTAGTTTAATTGCTACCTATTTGGTTAAAAAGTGAAAAATAAATCAAAATGGATGCCTTTGCCCTGACTGTATGGTTGTGTCCACTCAGGAGTAAGCAGGAGCCAGAAAATTCAGTTAATTTGAAAAACAGTATTTATTTTAGTTGCATTTTCTTGTAGAACCAGGATGTTTCTCTTTCTGCCACACAAGAGAAAAGCCACTAAATGTGGACAACACTTGCTCTCTCTGGCCCAAGAGCTGTTGCTGGGACAGAGTTGTGTGGCTGCCAGGAGGCAGGATCCTTGCTGGAAAAGTGGAGGCATGTCATGAGGAGCCACCCAGCCCTGCCACAGCTGTGAAGACCTGGGACTGCAGCAGTACTCAACAACCTGCTCTACGCTGCTGCGCGAAAGGTTACCACGCCAGGCATCTGCCTTGGGCTTTTCACCCACCACCCTCTGGTTCATCCACAGCCCTTCTCCTGTCCTTCCCTCAGAGCACGGGTCTTCACATGACCTGGTTCCATCTTGCAATGTTTGCACCAGGCTCTGGCTTTTTAAAGATGTGCGGGAGTCTCTCATTGGGTCTGGCACCATCCAGAAGCCCCAGGCTATTTGGAAAGAAATTGTGTGTTTTGACACTATCTACTTGTTTCTGTTGAACTCTTGGCATCTTGTAATTTATTCTGTCCCTTCTTTCCATCAGCTGGAATATTGTTAACTAAAGAATGCAGGTAGTCCTGGAAATAAATAGTATCTACTAGCAGTGCACAACGTGAAACCTCCTCTTTACTGATAATAGTGCGTTGTGTATTAAGAATGGCTGTCTTACTTAATTTTCAAGTACTTGTTTTTGTGGGGTGCTCATAGCTGATGAATAGAGCTGAG
This sequence comes from Phaenicophaeus curvirostris, assembly GCF_032191515.1. Classification (NCBI taxonomy): domain Eukaryota; kingdom Metazoa; phylum Chordata; class Aves; order Cuculiformes; family Cuculidae; genus Phaenicophaeus; species Phaenicophaeus curvirostris. The sequence goes on from NC_091392.1 coordinate 195,786,323, forward strand.
GCCGGAGAAGGTATTGCAGATACTAACAGCAGGCTAAAATAAAGTGAAGTTTCCTTCACAGTTTACCCATTCTTCTTCCAAGTGTAAACACTTCTGCCAAGTGTAAACACATTGTGCTTCATGGGAATAAGATAGCCATGGCCTTCAGGTACAGAAAAAGGCTTAAAGCACTTTGCACTGTCCTTTACCTTTCACAACATTTCTTCTCTGAACATATGCTGCCATTTTATGCAGACATTTATATGTATTCCATGCCTGTCATAGTTAGGTGTTTCTTTTGTAATGGAATATGCCATTTAATTCAAAGAGGAATATTATTCTGTCTCTTTGCATTTTATGAAGCTTTTCCCTTTAAGAAAAAAAGAAAACAACAACAAAAAAAACCAACAAATAAAAAGCATTACCACAGTCAAGGATTATGTGAAATGGTGTGAAAACACACAAAACCTGTCCTTCAGCTTCAGAGAGGAATCGCCATAATCCAAAGCCAATACCAGATGAACTGCTGAAGGGCTGCTGTTTAAGCCTCAATGCCATTACTTCTCATCTTTGACCTGAAGGGATTGATTACCTACTTTTTGAGTATTAATGAATTTGCTGAGCTTCTCTGTAGCAAAACTGTGGGCGTGAACTTTCTCTTGCCTGAAAGAATGGAGGAGAAACCTCTGAGCTTGTTTTCATGGCTCCAGTTTAATTGCTGATACAGGGGATTTTGTCATCTCTGCAATGAACAACAGCAGAATCTGTGAGCAGTACATTTCCTCCAGAAAATATGCAGGGGGGGAGATGCAAGGAGGGAATGGGGAAAAGGGGAAAACACACTAACATTATTTTTCTGCTTTCAGAAACACATTAACTAACACAGTTAATAAATATTAACAAGGCACAAGTCTCCATGCAGCCCCCAGCCAGTTCCCCTGTAGATCAATAGCACTCTGATCCGACTAAGAGGGTGTCAGCTTCATTAATGGCAGCATTCTCCAGATGCACACAAAGTAATCAAGCATATTATGAGAAGCTAATAGGTATAAAACCAATAGAGCATTTTTTTGCTACCTTTTGTGGATATTCCTGGAGCTATAGAACAACGTCCAAAGACCACTAAGTCAATAGTTGTCTATTTATTCATTTTCAGTGAGCTTTTGAGCCGGACCTAGTAGCACAAGCACAGCAGAGAAATGTGGCCCAGGGTATAGTACCAGACTTAAATTTACAAGACTCAGCTTTGAAGTCAGACTGCTCATTTGCTGCACCTTTACAACTTACTTCACCCTCTATGCCTCAGTTTACCGCCGAAGCTCCTTCAGTCTTTCTTCAGGGTGGGATTGACTCTTCATAGTGGAGATTTGCTGAACCCTGATTGTGAGGGGGGTGCAGACTTTCTGGGAGACTGCCAGGGGTATTGTAATGCAGTGTGTCAGGTTCTGACTTTTAATCCCAGGTCAGGAAATTCCTTGGCAGCAATCACAGCCCAGTGTGCATTGCTGACATCCACACATTCTGTTCTCTCTCAGTGTGGATGTTTGGCATCTCCCCTACCTTATTTCTGGATCCTTTCTGAGCACAGACTGTCAATCTCACCAAACAAGGGCAAAAGGAATAAATATAAGCAGTTTTCAAAAGAAATGCAGAAAACGTCAGTTCATGCAACATTAAGTTTACTGTACAAATGTTCTCTCAGTGTTCCTAGCTCAGCTGCACTGCATGTCCTGTTTATTTCATAGCATACTTGCACATTTAATGTGCGAGTTTGAAAAGGAAATACTAACTTGAGGAATCTAACTTCACCTGTCATCTGGGGAAAGTTACCTTGCTAATTTTCTGTTGTTCAGCATTCTGAACTCTTGAGGAAAAGCATCATGAGATTTATCCCTGCTGAAGGACATGGCCTTTGTGAACTGAGAAACACAGCATGCATTTTTTGTCTTAAACTTACTGTTGCACTTGTTATACTTATGCAAATGTTCTCTGGAATAGCATGAGAAATCAGAAAGGTTCAGATGCAAACTCATGGGGATTATCTCAGCTAATTCCCTAAAGAAATATATACTCCCACACAAGCATAGCTTATCCCATAATGGAGGAATAGGAAGAATCCTTGTATTGTATTGGAATGACTGACTACCAAGTAGAAGCTATGTCTTCCACTGGCAGGGTCAATGGGGCAATGTTTCATCCCACAAGTGGAAATTCGAATTATTCACTCCTATAAAAATGTCTTTATTTAGCCAAGGATCTGCACATGGGCACAGGAATGGTAGATAGTTATATTAATTATAACTTTAGTCTAAACTGAGGCCACCAATGTTAAAATGTCACAGCACGTTTTTCTACAGCACCTCCCTAGGCAGAGCTCAGTTTCTGGACATCCTCTAAATGCAGGTTTCCATAGCACAGCATATAGTGTTGTCTTCAACATGTCGCCTTGGCGCTTGTTTTTCTGAGTTTATAGTATTGCTGGGCTTGGGGAAAAAAAGTCCTTTTAAGGAAGAAAACTCTATAAAGAAGAAATAAAATAATGATCCCTTAAGAACCAGAAGGGACATACAGGATCCATTGTACCCCCTCAGAAAAGATTATGCAAATCAACCTTTATTTACTGGGAAGGAGAGAGGGAGAATTTCAAGGGAGCTGGTAATGTAGCTTCTGAGAAAGGAAGAGTCCTCCTGTCATGCAAGGGCAAGCACTTTTTCTTTCATACTGCCCCCTTGATGCTTTTCCAAACTTCCTTCCAGATGTCTCTTGTGTGGGCAGTAGATTAAAATTTATTAAGGGTTCCTTCATTTTCCCCAGTGTTCATGGCTCAGTATAATACATTCTTCCTCTTCAGCCTTTAAATCCACTTCTGTTTCTCTTCAGGAAAACCTCTGATACTTTCAGAGACTCTCTAGTGGATTTTCCCTGCTTGGCTGTTTTTCTTGAAAAGAATGCCTCTTGCATTAGCAGCTCTCTCCCCAAGCTCCAGTGAGTAAACTTAAGATGGCAGTTTGTGTCCAGATAATTTTGCAAAAGGGTCTTATTTACATGAACCTCTTCCTCAGCAGCAGGACTCTAAAGTATTGCAGAAAGGGAGAAATATTTCAGTAATGGAGATGGGATGCACCATTTATTGTTGTTTCATATTTTTATTTTACTAAGAACATTGGATACTTCCTGTAATGGGACTTTGCAAGACTTGCCTGTAAGTGTAGCACTTGGGCATAGAATATTACCAGGCACCAAAACAGTGAACACGTCATTGTGCACTAGCAGCCCTGAGGGCAGCAGCTTGCGGTGGACCTGAACTGTTATATGGAGAGTGAATGCAGAAGGAGCAGAATTACTGGGAAGTTTAGATTGGACATCAGGAAAAAGTTCTTCACAGAAGGGGTTATCAAGCACTGGCACAGGCTGCCCAGGGAGGTGGTTGAGTCACCATCCCTTGAGGTGTTTAAAAGGTGGGTAGATGAGGTGCTTGGGGACATTCTCCCTCTGTACTTGGCACTGGTGAGACCGCTCCTTGAATACTGTGTTCAGTTCTGGGCCCCTCACCACAAGAAGGATGTTGAGGCTCTGGAGAGAGTCCAGAGAAGAGCAACAAAGCTGGTGAAGGGGCTGGAGAACAGGCCTTATAAGGAATGGCTGAGAGAGCTGTGGTTGTTTAGCCTGGAGAAGAGGAGGCTGAGGGGAGACCTCATTGCTCTCTACAACTACCTGAAAGGAGGTTGTAGAGAGGAGGGTGCTGGCCTCTTCTCCCAAGTGACAGGGGACAGGACAAGAGGGAATGGCCTCAAGCTCCGCCAGGGGAGGTTCAGACTGGACATTGGGAAAAAATTCTTTACAGAAAGGGTCATTGGGCACTGGCAGAGGCTGCCCAGGGAGGTGGTTGAGTCACCTTCCCTGGAGGTGTTTAAGGCACGGGTGGAGGAGGTGCTGAGGGATATGGTTTAGTGTTTGATAGGAACGGTTGGACTCGATGATCCGGTGAGTCTTTTCCAACCTGGTTATTCTATGATTCTATGACTCTATGATTTAGTAGTAGACAGGTATGGTAGGAGCTGATGATCTCTACGGTCTTTTCCAACCGAATGATTCTATGATTCTATGACTCTATGATTCTTTGATTCTATGAATGATGGCTAGAACTGTAGTGAGAAGCCTGGATGGAAACTGGTGTGGCAAGGAGAAAGGATGTGGGTGAACCATGTGGAGTGAAATAGAGAGCAAAAGGAAAGCACAGTAACAGTCGAATGAGTCAGGCTGTGGCAGGCAATGTGAAGGGCAGAGACTTGTGCATTCATTCACTGTTCACCTTCCCACACTGGTCAGAAGCACATACTGGCGTTTCCAATCAAATTTCCTTGTTCTTTTCACACGTAAAGGCTCTTAGCCCGGTATCTTCTCCCCTATTCATGCTGATCCATATCAAAGATGACAATCAGCTGTTATTATCAATTACTGCTGTAGTTCGAATTTTTTGAAAGCAATTTGGTATACCTACTGGATTCAGCCTCGCTTGAGCTCTATGTTTGACAACACATAATAAAGCTTCTGGTTTTTTTGGTTGTGCGCTTTGCCTGCATACTGCAGTAAGAAAAACTTTCACATATCCTATTCCTTCATTTGCACATTTCAAATTAATCTCTTGGCCATTTTTACAAGCTGAATCTAGTCTGTTTATTTAGCTGGATAAATGTCTGATATAAAATCTCATTAGCCCAACAATTACCTTTGACACCTAGGATGAATAAAGCCTCTTTGCCATGTATATTAGGAAAACACACCAAGACCTTTCCAGTTCTGAGAGGGCACAATTTTGAAAGACATTCAAAATGTAGAACATCAGTTAAAGTCAATATTTCTGCAGTGAGAAGAATTAACATTCAACAGTCTGGATACCACTAGCCATAGGACTGTATTACAATTCCTCATGATAAAGCTGTCCCTATGCATTATATCCAGACCAGAAACCCAGTGGTGACAATAATCATTCCACTAGATAATTCTTTTAGCTCTCCCTATATGTCACTTATTTGGAAAATAGCAAAAAGAACAGCAAGAATATGGACTGATCTTCAGAGGATCGGAAAAAGCCAGGTAAGTCCATTCTTTGCAGCACTCCTGTCAGAATACCTTTTATTATCAATCCCTATTATTAACCAGTATTAAGCACTACTGTTTAAAAAAAATATTTACAGTGCCAAAAATTTTAATCTGAGTCTTGATTCCCTCCTCCACTTCTCCTGTATACTCTCTGATGTGGTGAAAAGACTCTCTGTTTGGTGAGCATGCAGGAAGCTCAAGATTTCAAAGGAGCCTGAGTCCCATTTATAGCCAGCACTGTTTGGGTGTCTATGACACTTTGCTCTTTGGAAAATTTAGCTGGAATCTTTCTAAAGTGACAGACATTGACATCTTCAGTGTTTGGTATCCTGGTCTCTCAGGTCCATTTCCAAGTATTATCTGAATTGCTTGAAAGTGGGAGCTTTTTTAATGGGCTGCGTTTGTTCAGAGGACCTGTGTAAGCTAACATAAAAGTGTGTGCGTATAGAAAAAAAAAGAGCTTTGCATGAAGTTTTCTATTCATGTAGCTGTCTTGTCACATTCTTTCTTAATAGATGGAGATGTGCAGTTTTTCTACACAGGAGAAAAATAATTGGATTTCAAACAGATATGCCAGGGCCTTTTTTATCCAGATGTACTTTATGGTACAGCATCTCCTCTGATTCTGTAGGGGTGTTCTGGCCAAGTAGGTCACCAGCAGCCTCACAAATGTGTACAGGTATGGTATGTCCAGAGTGAAAACTATGAGTGGTAAAAAGAACACATTGTAATTAACTGTAGCATGGATCTCAATCTGGCTAGATGATTTTTAATATTTAATTACATTTAACCACTCCAGTAAAGATGAGCAGAAAGCAGAAGTAGAGAGAAGCAAAAAAATGGTGTGATTAATATTCATACCATAGCAAATTCACTCTTCCCATCTGTCAGATATCACTGTATGTTCCATACCTGTCTGCCCGCAAATCAGCAGCAGACTGGCGATTTATATATAAAAAAAATAGTCGTTTATTCAGAGAAATTCACCTCTATTCATGTTTTAGCTTGTTGTCTGTTACCTTGATTTTATGAATGCAATTATTTGTCCATAACTCTTTCCTGACTTTTTTTGTGGAAATGTATTTTCAGCATAGGCCAGAACATATTTGAGCGAGGTTGTCCTGGTAAGTGTGATAGATCTTGACTGTTAAGTTCACCTCTAATTTCTGCTGAAAGCAGTGGGATTTAAAGCAATGAGCTTTAAAGATGGTTCTTCTGCTAGGCCTGCATTACTTGCTTACTCCATACAAACAATATGGCTTTTGCTAGAGTAATTTCTTTGATCACTACACAAATCTTTTTTTCATTAAACAAATGTCTTCTGAGCCTAGCAGCCCTTTATTGTGAACAGTTATGCTGTTTTCCCTTGACCTGAGCAGTTAGCATTTGGGGCTTGGCCAGATTGTTTCCATTAGGAGGAGAAATTGATGACAAGAATCAGATGGGGGTTTTGGTGCTGTCCTGCTTATTTACAATGAATATCCACAAAGTTATGCTTCTCTGAACCTGGCAGAAACAACTAAAGGCAGTTTTTGAACACAGTTTAAAAATCAAATACTTCAAGTGACTTTGACTTTGCCCCCCATTCAGGGTCACCCATATGAAAGTGTTTTATTTGTTCACTGTTGGCTTTTGTCTTGCTCCTCTCTCGTCAAGATGTGTCCTTGCAAACATTGTCTTGCAACCTTTGGGGTCAAACTCTCAGCCCACATGTATCAGCCATGCTGAGGTTCACTCTTGCTAGTCTTGGCTATCAGCTACTCTGGCCACCAGGTACCTTCTTCCTTAAAGGAGCATAATTTCCTCCTCTGTAGGTCAACTAACAGTATTTACATAATGCTGTGGTAAATGACAGCTGCTGATACCTTTTGAAGGTGTAGTATAAATTCCCTATCACTCACACAGGCTATTAAATGCATATAAATTGATGACAAAAGAAAATAAAAGCTGTGAATCAAGACTGGTGCTTTTTGTATGTGTTAGAATTTGCAGGTAAAGGTGATTGCAATTGTTTTTAGATGAAAAACGCTGTTTATACAATGTCAAAATTTTACACTTTTGAAAAAAAGTCTGGTTTAGAAAACAAATTCTCTTTTCCTGGCTAGAGTCTAATAGAGTTTTTTTAGTTTGATTGATTCAACCCAGGGAAAGTGCTTTATTTCATTTAGTTTCCTCAGAAGATTTAACTTGTTCTATTTATCAAATTGTTGTACAGTTTTTCTACTTTGTGTATGGGTCCATAAGATGGCATTTTGAGATGCTATCACCCCTGATGATCCAGAAGTCTCCAAAGGATGATTTCCTTCTTTCACAAGATAGAATGAATATATTTCCAAATATGAATGTATTTCTTTCCAAATACTTTCTGTGTTTCAAAGTAGAAATCATCTGGCTCTGGTGCATCGTGAAAGATGATAAAGCAATCCAACTTGTGAAAGGGAACATGGACATCACTCTCCTGAGAAATAATGCCTTTGCAGTGAGGTGCTGTAATGAAAAAGCCCTGTGTGTGAACTAAAATAATTCTAAACAATGCATGTGACACCATATCAGTAACCAACAGTGAAACTGTTCAGTTGAACTTCAGTCAAAATACCTTATTTTGGATGACAATGCCAAAATTTTTGTATAAAAATGTTTTTAATTCAAGTTTTTTTTGTCAGCATGCAGCACACAAAAATGTTGGCATGCCTGTTTTTCCTTCAAGATGAATTCCAAAGTTTGTTCACCTTTGATTATAGCCCCTTAAATGCAGATATAGGCCCCTTGACTGTCTATATTTTAGCTTATTTTTATATTAAGTGTTGACATGAAGTGCCAGTAAAATACAGATTTTGTGTTAGTCCATAAGTTGTTACCTCATTTTTTTCTAGGCCTGTGAGGTGTTAATTGGAAACCATCTTTCAGGAACCCAGTATGAGCACTAGTTTCTCTTTTAGATTTCTGGGTGTTAACAAATTTATAACTTACATTATTATGCATTCTGTCTCTCTTTTTCATGAAAGTGGAGGAATCACTTTTGTGGCTTTCAATGTCTTTCACTTTTGAACTCTGAAGATATTTTTTCTGTGGATGTGTAGACTTCTGTATGTCATATTCTAGCCTACTGACAAAAGCCTTTTATTTCTTAGTTACCCTCTGCAGACCCCTTAGAAGTTTTCCATGGGCTGGCAGACTGAAAATCCACAGATCTGCTGTCATACCCACATCCATTGGACTGTCCTTTTCTCTTTCCTACTGCATACGCATTCTTTTACTTATAGTATATATTCTTGACAAATGCAAAGTTCATCTCTGGCCAAGGGATTAGAAAAGAAAAACCTTTGCCATGATTACCCTTTTCAGCTTGAGTCTTGAGAGATTTCCTGCTAAAGACTACTGAGGTCTTGTGCTAGATAGAAAAGAAAAAAAAAAAGAAAAGAAAAGTTCCTTTTTTTTTAATCAAAAGGAAAAGCAAACTTTAAGCAGTCAAACGTCAAAGTTGCCAAGGTAGTCTGAGCACCAGGAGATCAGATATTGCTCAGAACCAGTAGCCTCATTTTTCAGTTCTCCTTTTTGTTATTGTCTTCAGTCCAAACACTCTTAAGTACCACAATTGTTTCCAACATAGCTACAAAGTCTTTTATACTTTCATTAATATAACAGAGATTCTTGAGCTCTTAAACCCTATGTCATACTGCGAGGACTCTGCCTAGACACTTGCCTGAACCAAGACCACATGAAGAGGTATTGATCTGTCCTTTGTGTCCATGTCAGGTATCTCAACAATAGAACTTCAAAGTGCTTGTAAGACCTCTAATGTTGTGCATGGTGCTATTTATTACAGAAATAATCAGAAATCAGACAAGAGAGATTGAAAATATATAGTTAGGATGGTACATTAGTGTATTTGTTGTAAAAAGTTATGAGCTATGACTGTACCCTTGTGTCTCCTTTGCTTTGATTTTTTACTGTGCGAACAGCAAAAGACCCAAAAGACCACAAATAACTTGCCTTTTGTACACCTGTTTTACGGCGAATCCTTTGAAATGGTACAGTATATGATGTACAGGCTGTTATTGTGAAGTTGTAAGGACTTCTCTTATCTCCTTTGGGTCTCTCCTCACAGCAGGTTCCTGCCATACTGTCTGACAAGGAGGGCACTTGAACGAACTCCATATACCTGTTCCACCTATTTTAGTATTGCAGAGGGTATACTCCTAGCTGCAAATCCTGGCTCTACCTGAACCCCTCTGTATCCCTCATTCAGTCTTGACATACACATAGCATAGGCTTATTGGTGATCTCAATTCGCTTTCTTTCCAATATAAGAAAGTTATTAACTCTGAACTGGCTTCCTAAATAACAGCAAGAAGCTTCAAAACAGTGGGCACAATTCATTGCAGCCATTGGGAGCAGCCAAACTGGCCCAAAGAGGACTTCAGAAAGCTACACAGCTCCCTAAGTGCAGAGTATCTCAGAAGGGAATGCATAAGCTCTGCTGATTAATTACCTTGTCCAGGCTTAGAGGGGCACATTGAGGCAAGATGGTATTTAGAGTGTTTTAACGAGCAGGAGGAATCATGGTTCACGCACACTGTAAAGTCCTTCATATAGCTTTTTGAATAAGAGATGTTGCATGGAGTAGTCCTTGGACCCAATGGGCAGTGGTTACAAGGCAAATTCTGATCGAGCAGAGTACAGGGTCTGTTTTTGCATTGGCTCAGGAATCTTCAGTTTTGCAAAAATGGAAATATGAAAAATTGAATGGGAAGAAATCCAGTTCTGAAGCTCTCGGAAGGGAATTGCAAAAGAACTGATCTGTTTTTAAAAGATTTAAATCCCCTGAAGCTTCTGATTAATTTATTGAAAAAATGTTCATAAAAGATGAAACCAAACCCAAATCTGTTGCTTTGGTAAAGAACATATTCAGGATGAAAAGCCCAGGGCTCTGCCCTGCCAGCACAGAGAGAGTGTTTCAGCTGTCATCTGAATAGGCACCTGTCACTCCCATCACAGCAGGAACAGTGTGATTTCTGGCCTAATTTCTAGAACATCAATGATACTGAACGGAGATCAGGGTGCTCAGAAGTTATGCAAACCCAAAACTAAAAACACTGCTTTTTTTTTTTTTCTCTGCCCGTACGAAAGCCTCAAGGAATGTGAAGTCATCCTTAAGTGTATTTCTGTTCCCCAGGCTTTTTTTTTCCACAGCGATGGGCTGATCCTCACATAGTTTCATGGTGGCCTGACCCACTTTGAATAAAGTTATATGCTGATCAGTGAAAAACAGACTAGTCTTTCCTGTCTTTTGGATTATTATTCAAAAGGAAAGGAGACTCAGAGCAGCATGCCACGTTCACTGTTGCATGACAACATTTTTGAGTAGGTAAGTTGTAGTAAAGCAGGCACATGGAGAAACAGGAGTATGCCTTATGGTACAAAAACTTTCTCCAGGCATCCAGCTTAGTACCATCCAGAACACCATTATGGCAAGAGCCTCAACACAAGTTCTATGCATGAAAATTAAGTTTGGGTTTTTTAATTGTAATTGTGGTTGAGCTGAGTGTCAGGGCTGTGCAAACCCAATGTACTTAAGACATTAATTCTTGGGTGGTCCAAACAGCTCCTTCTGGCTTGTCACCTGCAGGGATGAGAGAATGGACTGATTTCAGATAATCAGCAATTTGAGGGAAGCACTTCAAACTTGGTGATTGACTGAAACTTTACAATTAGGTATGCGGTTGACCCAGGAGCTCTCTTCTAGACATTCTCCAGCTCACATCCTGCTGTGTCTAGACTGCATTGTATACTTAAAGTGCTGATTAACATCCTGTGTGAGTGTCTCCAAAAGACTCCTCTGCTTTAGAACTGATAAAATTTTACATAGATAAGATATTTATAAGCACTGAATAGAAACTGTTCCTGCAGAAATTGTCACATGTCTTTAGCATGTAGTCAACATGGATTATGTGTGTGCTGGGTTGGTCACATAGGACTGTGGCCAGCTGGGTTGTAAGAATTGAGCAGAGCTTTGGGATTTCTTTCTCAGTCCGAATGAAGATACTGCTGCAGATATCAGCAATGGAGACCACCATCACCTTTCCTTTCCTTTCCTTTCCTTTCCTTTCCTTTCCTTTCCTTTCCTTTCCTTTCCTTTGCCTTTCCTTTCCTTTCCTTTGTCCCTTCCTTTCCCTTTTCCTTTCCTTTCCTTTCCTTTCCTTTCCTTTCCTTTCCTTTCCTTTCCTTTCCTTTCCTTTCCTTTCCTTTCCTTTCCTTTCCTTTCCTTTCCTTTCCTTTCCTTTCCTTTCCTTTCCTTTCCTTTCCTTTCCTTTCCTTTCCTTTCCTTTCCTTTCCTTTCCTTTCCTTTCCTTTCCTTTCCTTTCCTTTCCTTTCCTTTCCTTTCCTTTCCTTTCCTTTCCTTTCCTTTCCTTTCCTTTCTTTCCTTTCCTTTCCTTTCCTTTCCTTTCCTTTCCTTTCCTTTCCTTTCCTTCCTTTCCTTTCCTTTCCTTTCCTTTCCTTTCCTTTCCTTTCCTTTCCTTTCCTTTCCTTTCCTTTCCTTTCCTTTCCTTTCCTTTCCTTTCCTTTCCTTTCCTTTCCTTTCCTTTCCTTTCCTTTCCTTTCCTTTCCTTTCCTTTCCTTTCCCTCTGCCCTAAGTGTCTGTGTGACACCTTGCCCCTTGCACTGTGGCACATGAGAGGGGAGGGCAGCATGAGCCTGCAAGTAGAGAGAGGCAAACCTCCGACTGCCCCCACAGCCTGTGGGATCTCCTCTTATAAACAGTCTGCTCAGGATTCATTTACCTCATAGGCACCTGTTCTACTTAGTCACTTCTTTATCCTCTTAGTTTATGTGCATGGACTGGTCCAAGTCTGAGAACCTAAAACTTCACCAGGTAAATTGTTGAGACAAAGATATTTCCCTTCTGGGAAATCAGTAATAGAAAATCAGTTTGCTTCAGGATTGAGCTTAGGGCTTGAGGCAGCAGTGAAGTGCATGGAGGTGAGAGCCTGTTGGACACACCTCTCCTCCTCTGTCCATGTCACCATGATGCTGTAATTGGTATCAGGCTGTGCTACTGGAAGGAGCTCGGGCTTCTTCTCCTGGTAGTCAGTCAATTCACCCCGGGCATCTAAATAACAGAGCTAGAGGAAAATGGTTTTTACTTTTCATATAAAATAGAGATGAAATATTTGTGGGAAACTTTGGGCATCTCATAATAACTGTACTGAATACTAAGAACCTGAATACATGGATGATTTGGAAGTTTTCAGTTTTTTAACTCCCACACAAAAATCAAGATTTTCTTCTTAGGGAAAGCAGATGCATTTCACAAAATTCTTTATTCAATCAAACCCCTACTTTCCTACCAAAAAGAATGTATTTAATGGGGATATTTTTAAAGTCCCTTGTAAGTATACATTTGAGTTTTTAATGTTAGTTGAGCAAATGACATGATAACAGAAAAGGGTATGTTTTTTATCCTTCATATTCACACTGTCTCAAATTCCAAGTTACTTAGTTGCTGCCTTTATGGAACCCAGTTAAAAATAATAATAGAAGCATAGTTTTGTGACAGTGGTAATGTGCCCTGTATTTGCAAATCTTGTGGAAGATTTCTGCCTTAACTAAGCTAGCATTCCTTCCTGATAGCAGAAAACCCCAGCAAAGATGACAGTAAATAAAAAACTAGATTGTCCCAATCTAGTTTCACACGCTAAAGGAACCTTACTACTATTGAGATAACCTTTTCTGTGTAGGTTATGGCTTTTGTAAATGAAGAATATCAGGAAGGGTTACCAGGCCCAGACCAAATATTTCTATCAGTCAAACCAAATGGATGCATTTGGACCAGTCCCACAAGCTCTGATAGAACATAGCCTTTAAACATGTGCAAATACTTAAGTTAGAGCATATTTTTGCAATTTTCATTGTGCATAGAGTACAATAATTGAAAAATTATTCACGAATAAAACATGTGCTTTGCCAAATTAAAGCTGAAAATACATAAGCAAGCTACTAGATTTCTTTTTTGGGTCATGTTACTCATGTTCAATACCTTCAAAGACATACTTTGAGGCTTCTGCATGTCTGCTGCATACTTTAGAAAATAAGGATGGTTAAGAAAGGCTCACCTTTTGTATTTACATTTGTCCTGCACTTTGCTATTTAGAAGAAATAGACTTGTGGAAGCTGTGATATCATCCTGAGTGAACATAAATGCATGGAGCCAGAGAATAAAGCAGAGGAGTTAGATACAACTAACCTTCTTGTTCCCTTTTCTTTCTCATAAGGGAATTCTCTATATATTTGCAAGAGGGAGGGATCTATCCTTGTGTCTGGCCTCCTCTGGCAATACTTCCTGGCCAGCCTATGGTTATTGACAAACACCAGTGACAACAGCTCTTGTTACTGATATACAGGTAATGTCTTGTATGTTCAGGATGTCATAGGTGTGTACATCCTTTATGCTTTATACTTAAACGTATCAGAATTAAAGATTTCTCCATAAAAATTAAAAGAATCCCTAAGATTAGAAGTGAAAATGACCAAGCAAAGTTTTTAACAGTCATTAATTCATGTAGTTTGTGCAGAGAGTAAGTACTTAGTTGATCTCAACACTGCTGCTGCGACAAAGGCTAATATTTATAGTCTTATTTTATAATGTGCAACATATACTGCAAAGGTGAGGTACTCTTTACCAAGGGTGAGGAATCGTTAGGAAAGGAGAAAGTTACCTGTAGGACCAGACATACTGACCCCCACAAAGAGCACTTGTGACTTGCCTATGATCTGGACTGTGCCTCTGTCAAGTAATTTAAGAATGAGATTTTCAAGCATCTTTGAGACATTAGTTGTAATTAGAGCTATGCCTCCCAGTTCTTTTTGTCCACTTAAAAGACCTAAGGCATTTAATTTTTTTTGACGGTGCAGTATCTGCAGTTGTAGACAGGGAACAAATGTGTAAAAAGCCACCCAAATCAAATCACAAAAAAAATCCCTAAAAACCCCAAACCAAACAAACACAAAAAAGGACAATTTCTGCTTCCAGCAGCAGCAGGGAGTTAATACCCTCAGTGTGTGTTTGTCCTGGCTAGCTTTAAATGGTCAAAAGAGTGAGGGCTTCCAGATCTTTTAAAACTATTTCCCAACCTCTGCTGATTTCTAAGGAGACTGAATTAGCACCTTCTTTATTTTCCAGGGGCTGCCTCTTAGCATCAGGGTTGTTGAGGAGTAGGTGAGAATGAAATCACGTAGCTGTGCGTGGAGAGAAGAGCAGCCTTTGGAACCGTGCATGCCTGGCTGGAGTTCACAGAGCATAAGCAAATTTTTGCGCCCACAGAGCAGTTCATTTCTTGGCATATGAATCAGAATAAAGCTCCAAAGCTAGAGCAACCCACAGCCTGCTTTGACTCGGTGACCACAGAACCTAATTTGTGCTGGATGAAGCCCTAAAGAGATTAACTGACTCATAACATATGCTACTTTACTGTTTACAAATGAACTTCAGATATAGTGCCATGTTTCTGATCCTTCTCTAAATTTTGCAAATATTCCACCAGTTAGTCACAGGTATGGGGGAATCTGAAGGAGAAAAATATGCGCCCCCTCTAGGTTATCATTCATATGTTTTTTTCGAGAATTTCAAATGACTATGTGCTTTTTCTGCCAGGAATGTGACGTTTCACATTAAGGGATGTGTAAAAAATGCATACATTCATTCTAGAGAGTCTCTAAGAAACCGCAGTGCAGGTGTGTTACCCACAGCACTGCTATGTAGGAAAGAGAGATACATCCAGTGTTGAGTTTAACAAGGGACAGGCCATATACAGAGCCATAAAAGTCACTGAATCTCTTCAGTCTCCCTAGGACCATAAAGAGCTGGAGGTGATCAGCATCTTAAAAGAAGGACCACCAGGAGCAGCAGTGTCAGACGGCAGTGTCAAGGTGTTTCTAAAACAGCCCAATGAATGTCTGATCTGTAAAGCAGATAGATACGAAACTGGTTCAGCAGTTCCTCACTCCATACAGTGGAGCTGACCAGGAAGAATTATTCTTCCCCAGTAGCCCTCCTACACCACCAGAATATTACACTGCAGAGAAGATGCTGTATTCACCCAGATCTCATTCCAACATGAGATCTCAATGTCAGTCAGGGAAATGCAGTATGAATAGCACACAAGACAATGAGGTTCAGTTAGTTTCTATGCTGTGAAACTCTGCCTTCCCAAAGGATTCAGAGAAAGGCAGCCAGGATGGTCACAGATACAGATCATCTTCCACAAAAGCAATGACCTGAAAGACTTTTATTAATAGTGATTGCAAACACAGTTAACTTGATTAAATTCAAGGCATTACATCCTATCAAAACAAAAACAAATAACAGCACAAACAACCATTATAAATGAGCTAATAAATACTAAATCAGATGAATGATGTTACTGATTAACAACTTCATATATTTAGCCCACTTTACTGTTGGAACTTATAGCCAAATATATCTACAGACTTCAGGAGCAGCAACCATATGAGGCTTAAATAGGAATGCTTATGTATCAAATGGCATACATATGTATTATATTTGGCTCTTATAAGGTAATACAAACCTCATACACTAAAACCTTTATTGGAAACTTAATGAATTTAAAGTTACCAGTTAGGATCCTTTCTGGTGTTCTTTTTTCCTCAGATTTTCCAAAGGTCCTTAAAATCTGGGCATCCAAATCCAAGTGAGAACTCAAAATCTACCTCTTTTAGTGTATTTTGAAAAGCATAATCTCACACTGCTATTCTCTGCAGATATATGTCAAGGAATTGAATTATTGCAGTTTATCTTCTAGGCATATGCTCCAAAGAGCAAAGTATGTCAGCTGCCTTGATGCAATTGCACTCACTTTGCAGTTGTGATCATGGTCAGTGGCTGTGGGTGAGCTGATGAGCAGGAACTCCTGCTGCAGTAGATCAAATGCCAACCACTGTGTGGAGACAGCCTAAAGTCCAGTTTAGTGAACTTCCCACTATGGTTGGATTCAATGGGGAAAACTTGGCACCATACCCTATCAGCGTGCCTTCAGGCTGATCCAAACTCACAGTTAATATTCTCTCATAGATGAAACTTGTTTTTCAGGTCAAAGAGACAACCAGCCTGCATAGGCTGCACATTTTTGTGCTTAGAAAACTATTTGGGTTTTGTGTCTGGAATTTTCTTCACTTATGCATTCATCAATCTTCTAAAATGCATAGTGTACTGGACATATCATGTCCTTATTGTAGCTGATTAATTGGAGATCTTCTTCCTCTTCCTTTTCTTTCCAGATTTCTAACAATGAAGATAGGTCTTAGAGACACAAGAAAAGCAAAGATCAGAAGATGTCAAACTGGTAAGAAGTGAAAACCAGAGTTATTTCTGCAAGTGAAACAAGCTCAGAAGTTTAACCACCTGAGTATAGACCCTGTGCTCTCCAGCCTGTTAAATGCAGGTATTGAGTTTAGGCCCAGGAGAAAATTTCAATTCTGTAAAGACCATAAAATTGACATAGGCCTGTTGGACTCAGTGGAATTATGCAGCCAAGGTTGCTTATTTATCTCAAGGGGACTGGTAGGATTTTAATCTTGGAGATTTGAATGTTACAACCTCTCTGGAAAAAAATAGGGAAAAGAAAAAAAAAAAGCGGAAAAAAAGAAAAGAAAGAAAGAAAGGAAAAACTGAAAGAAATGCAGAAAGGGATAGAGGTAGTAAATATCATTGGCAGCAAGCACACTAGAAGCAGCTGTCTCTGGCAGACATGTTTCATTCAGATCAAACAGAGAGCTGTGGATGTTTGGAAATAACCCACATTTACTATATATTTAAGTACAAGCTTTCCGTTTGTTTGGAGGCAATCAGGGATTTGTGCTCAACAAGAACTTTTCTCACCCAGGTTTTGTTCAGAAAACACCGTTTTCCTGTGGCACTTGTGTGTGAGTGCCAGGATGCCACATGGAGCACAGGCAATCCACAGCAGGAGGAGGGCTCATGATTTCACAGCTTTTGGTCACACAGTCGTGGAGGTAAATGGAGCTGTTTTCAGAATGTGCCTCTCTCCAGGAATCTAAATACTCTCATTAGCTGGGGGGAAATGGTGAAGATGACCTTGTGGGTTGGATGTGGCAGTTGCTAAACCTTGACATCTGACAGCCATTACCACTTTGAACTCCCCAGGACTCCTGTAAGCAGTGTTACCTGCGAGGGACTCCACCATCTGCTGTGTATTCACAGGGATGGCAATTGGTCTGGGGAGTCAGAGTCCATCCTAGATCATCTGCAGAGATCTTTTGTCATCCTTAATAAGAACACTGAAAGGTTGTAAATTTTACCTTACCAGTTCTGACACATTTGCTCCCTATTTGATTTATTTAATTTTAAGTTCTTGCCTATGTAAATGCTTTTTTTTTTCCACACGTTCACTCTAGCATTTTAATTTTACTGTTTAAGGCCTTAAATAACTGCTGCTGTCTGCTTTCAGGGCTATCTATGGATTCTTGTTGCATCACAGCTATTAAGATCAATTGCAAGGAGAATATAAGTTGATAGAATGTAATTACCTGTGCTGGAGGCTTGCCCAGACTCCCAGCACCTGCATTCCCTGTAAAAAAAGCTACCTTGGTGTGGACAGTGCTCTCTGCTAGAGCTCTTGTGGCAGGCCTTAAACCTTCCTCAGGGCTTCACTTTGAAAGCTAGGCTGCTCCAAGGATGTTTAGTGTCAAGTTGGATTGGCTCTGAGAGACCTGATCTAGTTAAAGATTTCCCTGCTTATTACAGGAGGAATAGACTAAGAAGGAGGCTGTGTGCACCTTGCAGAACTGTTGTGCACCACAGATGCAGTTGTCTGTGGGATCTCACAGTGAGACCAGGAGAAAATTGCAAATCCCTCTGATGGTAAGTGGGGAAAAGGGCCTGATGATCTTTTCACATTAGGAAAAACAAAGTGCAATTAAAGATTGTACTGAAGTAGTGGAAGGGGTTTGCTTTGCAAAACAGATCACTTCACTGATCTGTATTAGGGTGTTTCTCCACCAAAAGGTACAGGGAACAGGTGACCAGGCACAGGGAAAAGCAAACAGCTTTTGTGCTGGGTTTGCCTTATGGGGAAAACTCATTGTGGTCTTATGCCCTGAGATACAATAATATGGAACTGCACTGTCAGTCTCCTAAAGATCATCTCAAGATAATATGAGAAAGATTTTAAGAAAAGGGCTAAAAACATTCCCTCAGCAAAAATTACTCCTGTTTTCAAATTGTGCAACGGAAAAACTGCTTCCTCAAATGATTACACACACGAGAAAACTGTATTCCTTTTAAAAAAAGATCACAACTGTGTTTCTTATTCAAAGAAATACATGCATATGGGTCTGCTATTTATGTGTGTAGGCATCATGACAAAACCCCATGATAAATCCCCAGATGAAAGTAACAGTTCAGAATTTGCTAAAACACTGTGATATTATGGAACACTTTGAGAAGTGTGGATTTGTTTTCCACCTTTTTCCCCAATAATAAATATTAGACTCAGCAGTAACGGTTTATAACAGAGCCACAGTAGTACTGTAAAGTGTAGGATTTACGAGCCAGATCTGTAGAACATGAATTTTCCAGAAAGGGCTGTAATTATATAAAATGCTACATGAATCCAACAATGTGGAGAAATCTATTTTTAGGGCAAAAGTTTTCCAGTTATCAAGGTTTCTGTCTTTGGCTGGGAATTAGAAATCCTGCAGGACTGTGGCACTTAACAGCTTATTGGAACTGGCACGTGCCTTTTGCTAACTAGACACAAATTGCTCTCAAACCCTGGGAAGACCCCTCTCTGTTACCTGAACTGGTCAGCTCTGGGGTGTCTCTGGTGCCAGCACTGGTCTTAGCACAACAGATAGTGCAGACAAGGCTGAGTAAAAAGTTTAGAATTTGTGGAGGGAAGCAGGGTTTCATAGGAGGAAAGGACATGACTGACGTATTTTCGTATCCTAATGGTTCTGAAGTGCTATCAAGTCTACCACAAATCTTCACAATACCTAAATAGCTGCAGGATGTCTCCCCCAAGCAGATAGTTATCTAGGCTAAAAGCAGATCATACTTTTAGGTGTGCTCCAAGGAAATGCCAAGTCTTAATTCCTGTTGAGAACATCACAGTGGGTGAAACTTCATAAAGTGTTCTTCCCTTTCCATGCACTGGCTCTGTGCTGTCTTCATAGAGAACAAACAGATTTTACTGTTCTTCTCTACCCTCAGATCATTCACGCCAGTTGTGAATTTGAATATTGTAAAATCAGCTGGAAATAATCTCAGAACTGTATATTCTATATCCTCATTTGGGCCATGCTGTCTAGAAAAGCAACTGTGTATTTTCTCAGATCATCCTGTCCATGTGTCCATCTGTCATATGTAAGCCAGTTAACTCCTACATTGAATTGTTCTTGATTGTTCCATTCTCCCTTTGCTGCCTTTTGGTTTTGCTACTTCTTATCACATAGCTTTTGAAATTAGACCCACATCCTGCAGGCAGGACCACAGAAGTGGAGCACTAGTCTAGTCAATGGTCTCTCCAGGTAGGTGAAGGAAGAATCAATTACAGCTTTGCAAGTTAATTTCCTTTAGTTTTCCAGCTATGTTCATATAGTGCATGAACACATTGTGCAATATCATGGAATCACACAGAATCATAGAATCACTGGGTTGGAAAAGACCTCCAGGATCATTGAGTCCAACCATTCCTATCAACCATTAAACCATGCCCCTCAGCATCTCATCCATTTGTATTTTAAATACCTCCAGGGATGGTGACTAAACCACCTCCCTGGGCAGCCTGTTCCAGTTCTCAATGACCCTTTCTGATGTCCAGCCTTAACCTCCCCTGGTGGAGCTTGAGGCCATTCCCTCTTGTCCTGTCCCCTGTCACTTGGAAGAAGAGGTCAGCTCCCTCCTCTCTCAGGTAGTTGTAGAGAGCAATGAGGTCTCTCCTCAGCCTCCTCTTCTCCAGGCTAAACAACCCCAGCTCTCTCAGCCGCTCCTCATAAGGCCTGTTCTCCAGCCCCTTCACCAGCTTTGTTGCTCTTCTCTGGACTCTCTCCAGAGCCTCAACATCCTTCTTGTGGTGAGGGGCCCAGAACTGAACATAGGATTTGAGGAGCGGTCTCACCAGTGCCGAGTACAGGGGCAGAATAACCTCTCTGGACCTGCTGGTCACACTGTTTCTGATACAAGCCAAGATGCCATTGGCCTTCTTGGCCACCTGGGCACACTGCTGGCTAATGGTCAGTCCCTGTCAATCAACATCCCCAGGTCTTTCTCCTCCAGGCAGCTTTCTAGCCACTCTTTCCTAGCCTGTAGCACTGCTAGCACTATAGCACTGCACAGGGTTGTTGTGCCCCAAGTGCAGGACCCGGCATTTGGCCTTGTTAAACCTCATGCCATTGGACTCTGCCCAGCGGTCCAGCCTGTTCAGATCCCTTTGCAGAGCCTCCCTACCCTCCAGCAGATCAACACTTCCACCCAGCTTAGTGTCATCCGCAAACTTGCTAAGGGTGCACTCAATGCCTTCATCCAGGTCATTGATAAAGACATTGAACAGGACTAGACCCAGCGCTATCTCAGTAAAAACACCCATCACCACTATAATCACTATCATCAGTAGTTTGGTGTAGTTGTGGCGGAACCACATCTTTTTTTAAGCCTGATTTAGGTATCTGAAAAAGTTTCTTCAGATCACCACTCCATAGCACCTATTGTTTTGGTTCCTACATGAGCTTTCCCAGGTTTGTGCTCAAGCCAAATGCCTAGAAAGCCAAAGAATGTGGTGGTCATGCTCAATATTGTATCAAAAAAATTAAAGAAAAAATACTCTAAATCTTAAGAAAAAGTAGATGTAAGCCATCAATTTAAGATAAGATGCTTTCAGGTCTTTCTCTTTGTTTTTTCAAACCAGGAGGCTCAGGATTGTCCTGCCTCACAGAAAAGTAAGGGAAATAAATGCATTAAAGAGTAAGATGTAAGTAAAGTAGCATAATAGATAAGACTTCATATTCACATACATGAATGCATATATACTTATAGTTTCAGACACACATAAAATAATAACTCCAAAATTCTTATTAAAAATGACTCCTTGCTTTTTTTTGTATCAATTTCACAGTTTTCTGAAGCCTAATTTATGAGATTTGACAGTGACTGCTCTGGGGTTTGAAACTGTCTCCAGATGTCTTCCACTGGTTTTTACACTAGACAAACCTCTAGTAAAAACTCACACTGAATTTCAAAGCATATTAAAATCTGACTTCGTGTTCTTCTTTATAGATTTAATCTACCATTTGCACATTTGTGATTCTAAAAATGACTATTTGGTGCTTTCCCCTTAGAAGCTGTGCATTATTTCCTCTGTAGATACTGTTTCCAAAGCTTGTATTTGCCATCGTAGCAAAGCAGAGCTGAATGGGCTATTTAGCCATATAATAAAGTAACGATGAATGAAGCTAGAGGACCAATTGAATTGGTGCTATTATTTCAACAAAATCCTTTCAGAAATTGCCTCTCTCTTCATAGAGACCTTCACAGCATTATTTCGCTGAATGACACCATGAGTGTAATTACTTTGATTCAGAGTGTTGGAATCACACAGGTAACAAATTACACTGCCCCCTGATGAGTAATAATTCAATTATTCAGTGGCCTTATAACAATTTGAAATAACCTTTTCTCATTTCACAAACATCATATTTACTGCTGGAAATAAACCATTCCTACAAAGTGAAATATTAGATCTATATATCTTAGCACGTGTAAGCTCCCAAATGGATCACCACATAAACGAATACCTTTGGTGGTTTTAATATTAAAGGGACTGCAGAGATGCTGAGCCTTTCGGGTTACTCCATCTCAATCAATGTATATGTATATTTTGCCTATTTACTACCTGGTAAATCAAGTCTTTATTATAAATATCAAGTAACAATTGTGCACAGAGAGGTTTGATCTCGGTGGCACCAGTGCTACTGGAATTCATCTCGAACTGGAAGCAGAATCTAAATGTGTGTCCAAAGAGAGATTCCTCAGACCTGACTCTTCTGTGTGACAGCATAAATGAAGCATATAATATTCTTAGAGACAAGACATTATAAAAGAGGTGTGAAGAGGGCAAAAAAAAACCCCGCTTGCTGAAAGGTCAGTTCAAAGTTAGGATTTGGAGATAAAATGTGCATTTGGGGAAAAAAAGTATTAAGCGCCAAACTCCTAAGTATGCAATCTCCAAATGGCATGTGGGCATCTAGGAATCTGTGGAAATCCAATGGACAGGTGTCTATGTCTAAATACTTTTTTTTAAATTTTAGATGCCTTAATCAACTGTGGTGTGATTTATACAAGCTGTATTCAACTCATAAGTGCACTATTACTCTGGGCTGACTGCAGGAGGCATAAGTGTGGAATATACGGAACATAGTTACTGGGTTTGGACCTAAATAAAAGCAGCAGCAGATATGGCAACCCCTTTTTTTTATCTGATACTTGACAGCTTGGGGTTTTTCTGCCAGGATCTGGCAGATTCCATCTCTGAATTTGCCTAACAATGTCCAAATTCCTGCTTCCTTAGGGACTGCCTTGACACCCAGTTTATCAGTGGATGTTTGAATACCTTTCAGTCTTTCCCATGGAATCTGTGCCATTACGCAGGAAGTATTTAAATATATGTAAATCTCTTAAGAGTTAGACATGCTCTACAAGTTCTCAGTTGAGACCATGCACACCACTCAGAGTGGAGTGGTCAGAGGGCTGTCTGCCAGTCACTTCTATTAAATTATGATTACAACACGGAGGTGATTTTCATCTCAGGTGAGGACTCAGTCCCTAGACAATGGAATCATTTTGTCTCTATCAAAGAATTTCCCCAACCAGAACTAAAGTCTGGTATTGTAGTACATTCTTTTCCCAACTTTGTTTAAAAGCACTGGTCATTAGACAGTTTTGAGAAAGTCAGTATCACAAGGTATATGTAAAGATATCACGTTACTATTTGCAATAACTGAGTTGCACTAAGGAGTTGTACTGAAACTTTGCAATAAATGGCCACAAAGTTATAATAAAATGAGGGATGAATCCCTCAAGGGAAAATGATAAAAATGAAAACAGATGAAGAAGAAAATTAAGCTGATTATCTACCAAGACTCAGTGCTGCTCACCAGTATTCAGGCACACATCTCTGTAAGTCTAAAAAACCTGCAAGATCGTGAGTATGCATAAGCAATATGGATTACTGTACACGTATAGAAATGCAAACCCCCATGCAAGGAAGGATAATTAAAGACCAAAACTTTTTAATGTGTTTTTCAGAAAAAGAAAGTTTCTGGTGACCCCAAGTTACCACTTATAATGCCTGTTATCTCTAAAATTCTGGCCATGTGTTTTAATACTTACAAGCCCTATGACCCTTTATTACATGAGGATTTACAGTCAAAGATCTCAGTACAAGTTTACCTTCAAATGAAATTTTGGTACCCTGGTGAAGTTCACAAATTGTATTTTTACTTTAAAATGAGCAAAGTGAATAATGAACACTTTAAGAAAACAGCTCATTGCAAGTAGCAACATGGAAGAGAATGGAAAACCCAGTCATAACTGAGCAGCACTTCAGTAACACTTCACATCCTTAAAGCTAAGCATATTGTTTATGTTTGTAGGATTAGGAGATAAACTTGTACTATGATCTACCATGCTGAGTTCTCTGTCTAGCATAGAGATTTTTAAGTAGCACTCTTTCTTGGAGAGGAACAAACTCAGTTGTTCCTAAGAAAGTAAGTCCAAGTGTTAATCACTCTGTTAAAACCAGTTGCAAAACTCTGAGCTAGTGAGGCTGTGGATTAACCCACCTATGCCATGATCCACAACAGTGCTGACTTTTTCCCATTATGTAACATCTACAGCAGTTATTTTAGCTCTCAAAATCATAAAATGACTTCTAGGGATAAAGATTTAATTGATTGGAGGTCAGAAAAGTCAAGATTAGCTTGTGTGTGCTGTTTGTTCTGTCCTGGTTGCAGCTTAAAGATCTATATGTCCAGTCCCGAAGTGGGTTTGAAGTAAAATTCAATCCTAAACCCTCATGCTACATTGCCACTCAATTCTGAAGGTGAGTAACTTCAGCAGTTGTCTCAATTTTTTAACTTTGATGTACCCCAGACAATTACAGAGCAATCTGGCCTCTCCATCATGCTTAAGCTTGGCTGTGAACCTGAGAGCAGAAACTGCTGTCCCTGCCTGCCTTGAGGAATTTTTTTAGGAACAGATGTCTGGCACTACTGTAAGACTAGCTTCCATGTCAAAGAGGAAAGATACTTGCTGCTGTCCTCTAAAAGTCAGTTCAAAAAGAGGATTGCTTCCTCTTAAATAATAGCATTTGGAAGCAGAAGACCCTTAACTTTTTGACAGGCAGCAACACCCCACTTGCTGTTGCTTAGGGAAATTCTTTGCCTACCCAAGTGCACATAGGCGTTGGGGGGAAATCAGGAGAAGGAATTTAATATGTCTTCTCACTGCTTGTCAGAGAACAATTCAAGAATGATCTCTTTGGCAAAGCAAAGGAGCATGGACATGGCTGCATAGTTTATTGAGTAGGGCAGTTGTTTAGGGTAGGAAAGATTGGGAATCTCTACCATATTTATTCTCAAATGACTGTTTAATATTAAATTCCATTCCAGAGCCAGAGGAATGGAGGTCACAGCAGTCATTGACTAAGTTTATTTTTTGAATTGGTGCTAAATATAATGTGTTTGCATCCTTATTTAGGCTAAATGGAGACATTTTTGTACAATAATACATTTGAAGACACGCAGTTCTGTGGGAAGAAATTTTCATGCTGAATACCCTAGTCTGTGCTTGGTAAGACTGCCTGCTACAAATTCTTGAAGGGCTGCCTGGATGCATTTGACAGTCCTCCTTATCAGCTTTTCCTCCTGATCAAATAAAATCACCCTCTGCCTAATATGATGCTGATGACCTGAACTACATTTCTAGTGAGAGTTGTTGAAGCTGAGGAAAATGACTTGAGAACTGAGAACTAAATGTTTACAAAGAGACATTGCCTGGCAGCACACTGTGCAATTTAAATATTTCTTTTTGGTATGAAAGCTCTACATTCAATAGGTGCACTCAGACAGCTTTCTGTTTTATGGAAAATCAGTTGTGAAAAATAAAATGACAATAGATAAGAGTGTTATATAACAAAACAAAAATAAATTCTACTATATCTTTTTAAAACAAATCTCAGCTTTTCTCACCCATTATGCAGGTTTAGTGTGTTTCAGATCAATATTTTATATGTGGTGTAATAGCCCTCCTCTTTCTTTAAACAGATTTGATTTGAGAAGGGAAAAGCAGAAAGGTTTTATTGCTGTCTAACTGTTATTGATTTCATGACTGCTGAATTTAGAGCAAAAGACACTCCAGTAAAGAAATACATATTTATTTCATGTGCATGTGACATATTCCCTAAGGAGAACACAGTGAAAAGAGAGCAAAGAAGGATTTGAGGAAGCTTATTAGGACACATCATAAAACCCAAAGAAATCATAGGGAGAGAATTCAGGAATGCTGCCATGTCCACTCCAGAGGAAGGATCAGTCATATCTATGTCTTTCCTGGCAGATGGTTCTCTGAGCTGCTCTTAAAAATCTCCAGTGACAGAAAGACTAAAATCTCCTTAGGTTATCCATCCTTATATTTAAATAACCTTGTAGTCAAAAAGATTTCACTGACACATGACTTAAATTTCTATAGCTTTAATTCTACAGCTGCCTTTTTCCTTGAATTTATTTCTCATAGTTGTGAATTCTCCAAGTTTGCTATTGTCCTGAAGTTTATTGCCTTCATTCTCCCTCTTCCAAATGTGGCCAGCAGGTTGAGGAAGGGGATTCCACCCATGATCATATTAACAATTTCATATTACTTTTTATCAGTTAATTTCAGAGGATGCTGCTATCACTTCTCCAAATTTAGAAATAGAAACTAAGGCATATCTGGAGATAATGGGTGACTTGCTGCATCGTCTCTTCTTTCATCCCACCTGCATTCTGAATGATACTGTTGTTCGTTTAATAGAGTATTTTTCCTTTTTTTTCCACCTACATGTTTATACATAAAAAAGAAAAATATTTCTTTCTCCTACATAGTGAAAGTGGAATTAAGCCAAGAAGCATAATGCCTCTGAGCTTTGTAGAGCTGTAGATCCTAATGCAAATCGGTACTAATGCTATCATGCATTCTGACATAGCCACACAATTAAACCACACATTGTCACAAGATGATATTTTTATTTTCCTTCTGTATCTATTGAAAAGTCGTCCAATCTTAATGAAAAAAAAACCAGCTGGAATGGAGATTTTTACCTCTTGTTATTCTATTGCAAGAATATTTGGATCAAGATTTAAGCCAAAGACCAGGCAGATGCAGTGTGTTATTTCTCAAAGTGCATAATGTCACTATAGCATAATCTTTACAGAGAGTACAAATAAGAATGGATTTTTTTGTAGGATTGTATTTCAAACCTGTTTATAAGTATGATATTTACAGGTATCAGAGCTGAAATGTCAGATGCCTCCATTACAAGCACCTTGGGCAAGATAAAAAGGAACTTGCCTTAGCATGTAATCCAAAGTGGACATGTTACACCTCTAAACCTGATGTGCTTTCACCTCAGAAGAACAATCATCACCTCCAATACGCTCTTGTATAACACTGTACCACACCATTGCTAGTCACAGTCACAGAATTTCTACAGAGTTTGCAACTTCTCAGAATGAAAGCTTGTCAGGCTTCCTCTGCATCAACTTTTTCAACCTGCCTGCAGCTTTAGTTGACTTCATTTAGCTCTGACATCAATTTCTTTTATTAACCAGTAGTCAATGACTAAATAATATCACTTCTTTATCTTTCTATTATACCACTGCTGTTATATGTAGATAATAATAATGAAATATAAATAAATATTTCATACAGAATGAAATATTTATGACTAGTCCAATGATATTTTATAGAGAAATACAGGCCTGGTACAAAAGCAAACACCATGAGAAGTGGAGACAATGCATGTTGTGCAGAGAAGTACAGGCATGGGATGATGAGAGATAGAATCATAGAATCATAGAATAGTTTGGGTTGGAAGAGGCCTTAAAGATCATCTAGTTGCAAGCCCCTCTGCCATGGGCAGGGACATCCCACTACATCAGGCTGCCCAAGGCCCCATCCAAGCTGGCCTTGAACACCTCCAGGGATGGGGCAGCCACGACTTCCCTGGACAAGCTGTGCCAGTGTCTCATCACATTGGTGGTGAAGAAATTCTTCCTTATATCAAACCTAAATCTGCCCCTTTCCAGTTTATATCCGTTACCCCTAGTCCTATCACCACAAGCCTTTATATATAGTCCCTCTCCAGCTTTCTTGTAGCCCCTTTCAGGTACTGGAAGAAGGTCACTATAAGATGTCCTCGGAGCCTTCTCTTCTCCAGGCTGAACAAGCCCAACTCTCTCAGCCTGTCCTCATAGGGAAGGTGCTCCAGCTCTTGGATCGTCTTTGTAGCCTCCTCTGGACCCATTCCAACAGCTCCATATCCTTCTTATGCTGGGGATTCCAGAACTAGACAGAGTACTCCAGATGAGGTCTCACAAGAGAGGAACAGAGGGGCAGAATCACCTCCCTCGACCTGCTGGCCACTCTTCTTTTGATGCAGCCAAGGGTACAGTTGGCCTTCTGGGCTGTGAGCGGATGCTGCCAGCTCGTGTTGAGCCTCTCATTGACCAGCACCCCCAAGTCTATCTCTGCAGGGCAGCTCTCAATCATATGATCCCCTATCCTGTATTGAAATTGGGTATTACCCCAAACCAGGTGTAGGACCTTTCATTTGACCTTGTTGAATCTCATGAGGATTTCACAGGCCCGCTGCTCCAGTCTGTCCAGGTCCCTCTGGATGACAGCCCATCCTTCTGCTGTGGCAACTGCACTGCTCAGGGCACAGGCTGACAGTATAAGTAACTCATAATTATTGGTTAAAGAAATACAGACCTCGAGCTGGACAAAGCAGACTTCAGGGATAACAAAATGTGTGAATAAATAGTATCTAACAGATATTGCCCAGTCAACATGGGTTCACAAAAGGCAGGTCTTGCCAGACTAACCTGATCGCCTTCTATGACAAAGTGACTCGGCTGCTGGATGAGGGAAAGGCTGTGGATGTGGTCTTCCTGGACTTCAGCAAAGCCTTTGACACAGTTTCTCACAGCATTCTGCTTCGGAAACTGTCAGCCTCTGGCCTGGACAAGCGCACACTCTCGTGGGTGGAAAACTGGTTGGATGGCCGGGCCCAGAGAGTGGTGGTAAATGATGTGAAATCCAGCTGGAGGCCAGTGACAAGTGGGGTTCCCCAGGGCTCAGTGCTGGGTCCAGCCCTGTTCAATGTCTTCATCAATGACCTGGATGAAGGCATCGAGTGCACCCTTAGCAAGTTTGCGGACGACACTAAGCTGGGTGGAAGTGTCGATCTGCTGGAGGGTAGGGAGGCTCTGCAAAGGGATCTGAAGAGGCTGGACCACTGGGCAGAGTCCAATGGCATGAGGTTTAACAAGGCCAAATGCCAGGTCCTGCAGCTGGGGCACAACAACCCTGTGCAGTGCTACAGACTGGGAGAAGTCTGTCTAGAAAGCTGCCTGGAGGAGAGGGACGTGGGGGTGCTGGTTGACAACCGACTGAATATGAGCCAGCAGTGTGCCCAGGTGGCCAAGAAGGCCAATGGCATCTTGGCTTGTATCAGAAACGGCGTGACCAGCAGGTCCAGGGAGGTTATCCTCCCTCTGTACTCGGCACTGGTGAGACCGCTCCTCGAATCCTGTGTTCAGTTCTGGGCCCCTCACCACAAGAAGGATGTTGAGGCTCTGGAACGAGTCCAGAGAAGAGCAACAAAGCTGGTGAAGGGGCTGGAGAACAGGTCTTATGAGGAGCGGCTGAGAGAGCTGGGGTTGTTTATCCTGGAGAAGAGGAGGCTGAGGGGTGACCTCATTGCTCTCTACAACTACCTGAAAGGAGGTTGTAGAGAGGAGGGTGCTGGCCTCTTCTCCCAAGTGACAGGGGACAGGACAAGAGGGAATGGCCTCAAGCTCCACCGGGGGAGATTTAGGCTGGACATTAGGAAAAAATTCTTTACAGAAAGTGTCATTGGGCACTGGAACAGGCTGCCCAGGGAGGTGGTTGAGTCACCTTCCCTGGAGGTGTTTAAGGCACGGGTGGACGAGGTGCTGAGGGATATGGTTTAGTGTTTGAAAGGAACGGTTGGACTCGATGATCCGGTGGGTCTCTTCCAACCTGGTTATTCTGTGATTCTGTGTGATTCTGTGAGAGGCACCAAATGCTGTAAATTCATATGCACCATGTAGCTGGAAATGAATGAAGAAAAGAGAAGGCATAAAAGCAGATGTTAGAAACAGATAAAAACGATCCCAAGTAGATCCTAGGGGGAGGAAGGTGAAACCATTTACATGAACAACATATTCCTCCTGGCAACAGACTCCAGAGCCTGATGACTATCTGTCTGTGCTGTCTGGCAGTCGGGGTCTACAGATTTTGAGACCAAACGATCAGCAGAAGGATGAGCATAACCTCAGAAAAAAGGGGTAAAAACTAAGTGAATTTGTTACAATTTAAATAGCAATATTGCCATTATTGAGAATTCTAACTGTATGTGTTACTATGTATTCTCTCTTTTTTTCTGTGTTGATTATATCTAGACTAATAATGATTCTTGAATTAGGCTGTTAAGATTTCATTTATATTACTAATAAAATTTTAGCCTTATATATAAGGTGTGTTTCTCTTTGCCCATAAATGAGGTTTTGAGTGTAACAGAAGGAAACCTCTCTGGGGTTAGAGAGTGTATTAGAGTATTATTTGTGCCATAGATTTCCAGGCTGTTTGCACCTGGTAGTATATAAATTTCAGTTTACTGAAACCCTGCAGCTCCAACTTGGTTTTTAGCTGTGATTTATCCCACTAATATACCAGCAGAAATATTCCTTTATTTTAGCTTATTTTTATAGACGTTTTTATAACCAATCCGTTTAATAATTCAGATCAATTGCTTATCCTTTTTCTAAGATGTTGCCAAAATAAGAAAAAACATTTTTACTGTAAGCATGACTGAAGACTGGAACAGGTTTCCTGCATATTTTGTGGAGTCCCCATTCTTGGAGATATTCAAAACCTAACCAGGCACGGCCTAAAACCTGCTCTAATTGACCTTAATCTAGACAGGAGATATTGGAGGTATCTTATTACCTCAGCTTTTCTGTGATTCTGTGATTTTGACTGGTGATATAAGAAATGCCACAGAAACCTGTCATCATTCTGCTTCCTTGCTGGCTGTTTCTAGACAGTCTAAACACAGTCCCGAGTTGAGACATGCCAAATGATATTTTTTTTAATTTTATTTCTCTGAGGGACAAACTTTTCAAAGAACAAGGCACCTTCTAACGGCATCTGGCTTAAGTCAGGGTACAGATAACTCGGCACCTTCATGGTTACTCACAGGGTCAAATTAACTGGCAGATGACTGCATTCTTATCCCATTTGGCATGTGACCCTAGGCATGTGAGAAGTCTTTATTTCTTTATATAGATCTATTAAAGCTGATGGAATGAATTTTGTAGATAATAGCTTGTAAGAGAGACACAAGGAACATATAATTTAGGGGAGCTGCAATTTTTATCAACAGAAGTAATTACGAACAGGTTAGACAGATGTAAATAGTTCTGATGGAACTTGGGGCTGCACTAGGTAACTTCTTTAGGCCCTTTCCTGCCTCTTCTGTCCTCACAGGGAAACCAAAGTATTGCACTTGGGGCAAACGTGTTGCTCTTGGTGAAGTGGAGGTTTATTTTCCTGAAGGATTAGCCTTAGCTTGAATAACTATCATAAGCAAGAGGTGCTTGGTTAGTTCTACTCAGTTATGCCATCAGTGATTGCACATCCATCCCTAGCCTCACTGGCAGTGATATAAATGAGAAGCAGATCCAGAGTGTAAGCATAAGTCACATAATATTTTATGTGACTTCTGTTATGTAGAAAAATACTAAACATTTCTTTTGTCCAGTTTTGTACTTATGCAGCTATAAGTAGCTTCAGAAGGCATTGGCTATAGATTTCAGATGGCAGAGTTCTTTCCTGCATAATTACAAGATGACATCTTGTGAAGTCTGAATGAGAAAAAGACAATTCTAGACTTATTGATAGTGGAAGGGTGTCCTCAGAAGAGGCTGAGAATAGTCAGTCTCACATGCAGTCAGTAGAAGTCTGGATGTCCCCTTCCACAATAAATTGCTAGCAACACATTTCAGCAGCAGAGATAATGATGAGCTTCTGTTGATGTGCATTGGATTTCAGGGGTGGAAAGAAGACTTAGAAGACTTCCTTCCTATTGTAATCTGTATAACAGGTACAAGGAATCACAGCAACAATGATGATACAGAAAGCACTGTAGAGATCTTGATTATTAGGAACTTAGGTGTAGCCTAAATCTTCATTTCTTGTAACTGATGACCATGTCTTTTAGCTGGATAGTATAAAGACATGCTAACATGTGGATTGTCAAAATGTTAGAGAGCTGTTTGTTCTTCAGTAAATATGTGGATTGCCAGTGCTTAGAAGGAAAGCGATAAAAGCAGAGTCTGCCTGTGGAATATTCTGTGCCAAGAGCTCAGCAAGCCAAAAGCTAGAGCTGGCTGTTGAAAGGAGCAGAGAGAATTTATGGCTGGTTGTAATATTTGTGTCCATGCTAAATACCCAGGAGCAGTCACATTGAAAGGTGGAGTATCAAAAACTAACTCACCTGAGTCTTAAAAACTTACTAAGGGAGTCCGCACAAAGATGAGTTATGGAGGCTGTTCTTTCCCACGTCTTCACGAGCTGTGCCAACTTCTCCAAAGCAAAGTTCACATCATCTTGAAATGCCATCTAAATTTCAGGTGGTCTATAAAGAGAAAGAAATCCACCTGAAGGATTAGTTCATAGAGGGGTTTGTATTAGTATTATTTCTGAAGAGGGTAAGAATGCTCTTTAACAAAAGGGATAATAAAACTCAGCAAGACTAAATTATTAAGTTAGAAGCCCTAAAGGTAAATAGTGTGAAAGCTCCTACATTCTGTCTTCTGGGAATATATTGTTGCCTTTTGATTTCTGTTTCTGTCAACTGCCATTGTGATATATAAATCTTCTGTGTCAATAAATAAAAGAGCAGTGGCTGAAATAAACTTCATACTTCACAAAGACACATCTCTGGCTTCTAGAATCTGTCATTCCCTGCTGTGTTAGGACTTGACCCAAACTCCTTTGGAGCCAATGGACACATTCACACTGCCTTCAACAGGCTTCTGTCAGTCTTGTGAAATCCAGCACACTTTAATATCTATAAAAATAAGTACCTATTAAAAAGGGAAGTGAAAAATAAGCAGTTCTGGGAGAATCAGAGCTAGTAAGGCTTGATTGCCCTTGAATTTATTGTTCGTGGGTTCCCTCTGAAACAACCCATGACTCGGGTATTCGGTAGCGTTCTCCTGTTCTCCCTGCGTGTGTCTTCTTGTACTTTGCTAAGATGAGAAACACATATTTTGACCTTTCCCTTCATCCAAGCATTTAAAAGGAACAACTGTACATGAATTGAGAGAGTTCTAACCCTTTGCCACATTTGAACAACACATTGAATGTGACTAGAGAAGGACACAAAGAAAGAAAATAATAACACAATCATGAGAGCCTCTTTTCTTAAAGAAATTGAGGTAAAAAAAATTTATGCCTTCCCATGCCATGATACATGGAGTGAGTAAGAACTTGGATAATAGAAGCTATCCAAATCAGTATGAATGTCTTTAATAGCATGTAAATGTGAGGAAAGAGGCATGCTTTTCGAAGTTCTGCAAGGCAGGTCTGATTAATACTTGTTTTTCTTACCCAGCCATGCCAGTGTTCTGCTAAATGATATTTAAGACTAGCAGCTATTGTTAAATGATGTTCTGCTGTTGCTGTTTTGATTGACTTTATAGGTATACCGATCTTAATATCTCCCAGTCTTTGTGTTTTCAGTGTTTTTTCTAGATGGAGATTCTACCCTCACAGGCGCTGCAGATTTATAATAGTTGAAAGGTTAGAATTACACTAGGCTAGTGTAGTTCAAAACCTTCCCAGGTGTCATCAAGCAATGAATGTTTAGATTTAAACAATAAAAACACCTCCACGAAAAGCTCAAAGGTTCAATTCAATTTACAATAGGATGCTAATGACAAACCCATAGCAATAAATGTTCGTTTGCAGGAAATGTGTTAACTCAGCTATCCAGCAATGTGCAGTAATCACATAAAGGCAACAACTAAGTTAACCAGCCATTAATTTCCACCTGTTTTTAATCCATAATCCATAATCTCCCTTTAGACCAGTTTAAATGAATGGTTGTGGCAACCCAGCAGAGTTGTCATGAAATACTACTTTGTGCTAAGGAGAGAAATGTGTTTGAGTAACTAGAACTATGCTATGTCCATTCCCCCTTTTTTTAAGAAGATTCACCTTAAGTGCATCCTAAAAAATCTTCTTGGCCTAAAATAACATGAAAGTAAAGGTATTAAATGATCCTCTTATAGAAGAAACTGATGCAAATCACTGGAAATTTCCAAGGGATAAAAAAAAGGCAAACATATCAGAGAAAAAGGCATTCATATTCTGGAGGTGAATTTCTATGAGCCATTACCCCAGCATGCTCCAGGTGTAACTTTAGGTTATAATTTTTCTGGTGTTTTCATGTTAGTTCTTCTCCCCAGCCGAAAACAGGAATAACTGTGCAGGAACACAAAGGACTGTCAAAGATTTCCTAGGGAAAAAATCTCAGATATAATTTGATCAGGATCTGGAGTCTCATGCTTGGTGAGTGTAACTCTTGTCTAAGCTGCAATAAATGCAAAATTTATGTTATTCCAGGTCTTCCTAGCAGCTTATGCATGGAGCAAAAGGCCCCTTATCCTGCTCCGGCAACATAGAAAGGACAAACATCCAGCCAGCTTTCTCCTCTCAAAGGATATTATGTTGATTGAGGGAAGTCTCATTGCTGAAAATCACTGCAAATTCGAAGATGTGGAAGACGATCCAATTACTGTTATGAGTAATATTGGCTTTTTCTCTTTCGTAGCCATTTAACATATGTTATCTTGTACAAACTTGCTTGACAAACATTTGGTTTGGAGCTGAGCCTCTGAAGCAGGCAGATTCCTGCTTTCTGTGAAAGCAAACCAGCTGTATTCTCCTAGTGACTTTACATACTGTGTAAGGAAAAGTTGGGAACGTTTTTAATATCCTGGAAAAACACTTCAGGTAGAAACCAGCTTCCACCTTCACTTGTCTCTTCGTTTAAAGCATTCTACACCAACACCTGCTACTAGTAAGAAACTCTCACTTGCTCTGCTTCTGGCTGTCTAGCATCTATGGCTACTAAGAATTGCACATCTTTTATAGGCTATTTTCTCTTATGTATGTAGAGATGACCTCATAGGAACAATTCTTTGTGCAGCTGTCATAGCTGTTACGAGCTTGGCTTATTTGTGAAACTTATCATAATATTATTAGATAATCATTGATTGATATAAGAATATAAATAAGAATTTTTATTAAGGCAAAGTCAGCTCCTCCTGGCATTGTCTTATGTGGTTCAAATGTCTATAGAGCAGCAGGAACCAGCCACTGGGTAAAATTATATGTAGGAAAATGATGCCTTATTATTTTTTTCCAGTAATAAAAAATACTAGTTCTTAAAATGAAAAAAAAGACCTCTGATAGCTTGTTTCTAGAACATGGTGGTGCAGAACCATAACTCACAGATCCTAGTGACAAGGATGCCCTTAAGGATTATACTGAGTATTTCAAAGAGGCAGCAGTTTACACCATGATTAAAATAGTCTGTTTCCCTGGAACATCCATTCAAGCAGTGCAATATCAATTTCTGTCTCCAAAAGTGATTCCTAGCATGAGTCTTTTGTAATTTCTATTAATATTGCAGAATGGAAAAGATTGATACTGATTCAGTCACCAGCTCAGTTAATTTTTCTTCAAGTATGGATTCCTATTAGGAATGTGCCTATGTAACGTAATAAAACTTGCTCATACCATTTGCAATCAGGTCTCAGTGCATATATTTTCCCCAGCTTCTCTCCCATAATAATAACTTTCAGAAGAAGTGAACAGCATAAATGAATACTGGATGGTTCACTGTCCTCCTGATAATTCTGTCCACTGTGATCCACAAAAGCCCAAAAGCTCACGAAAAGCAATAGTTAGTGGTAAGTGAGGAGTGAATTAATGAATATTCTAGGCTCAGTTTTGCTTTCTAATATGTAGAAAAGGAGAAGTAAGAA
This sequence comes from Phaenicophaeus curvirostris, assembly GCF_032191515.1. NCBI lineage: Eukaryota > Metazoa > Chordata > Aves > Cuculiformes > Cuculidae > Phaenicophaeus > Phaenicophaeus curvirostris. The sequence goes on from NC_091392.1 coordinate 195,821,837, forward strand.
AGAAGAAGCTAAAACATCTTTTTTACTGCCTTGTACATTTGTTCCTGTCAGCCCTGGCCACATATGTCTGGCTTGCTAAACTGATCTCCAGCTGTGTGTGTCCTCCAGTTCATTAAATACTTTAATTTGATGTTTTCTATGATAAATAACACATATAAGAATTCAACATAACCCCTCCAAAATGTAATGCTTTTCTGCTATCATGTCCTCTCTCCTGTGAAAATACTTTTTCCTGCGTTCTTTTCTGGTATTTATGGCAAAGACTGTTATAAAGTCAATGTCTACTGGTCAGCTCCATGGATCAAAACCAACAACTGTTCATGTGTGATTGGCATTGGCAAACATTGAGTTTTTGTCACTGTATCATTTTGCCCCTTTGGATTTTGTTTTAATAACCTCCTTATCTCTACTGAAAGATTCATTCCAACATGTTTATGTCTACAGAAGCCAATTTTTCTGGTCTATTACTCTCATCTCTTCATTCTTTAACACTGGCACCATGCTTAAATTTCCTCTGATCTTCTGGTGACATCCCTGATTTTAATGACTTTTTGATCTATGCTAGAGAATATGCTGACTCCCAGTTTTACATCCCATAGTGAATGCCATCAGGTCCTACAGATGCTGATTTGATGTTTGCTTGTTCGTCTAATAAGCCTTGTAGTCTGGATGTGATCCTGGCCTTCTATTCCCAGAGCAGTAGTTGCCTTCTGCTCTGTCTGATCTGTTATGCTAATGTAGCGTGTGACTAGCACAAACTAAAAGAGTGGTGATTTCCCCTTCAGGGGACATAATAGATTCATCAAGACACTCTTCTGTACTCAGTAGTGTCTGATACAGATACATCTGTTCAATAAATCATGTATCCAGACTATCAGTAAGATAGAGGCATTTTTCCTGGAAGCATGAGATTTAATTACCTTAGCATGTGTAATTCTAGTTTTTATTACTATCAATAAAAATGTATCACCGTAAAAACTAAACCTTAGTACCTGACACTGACTACTGACAAGAGCGGATTCTTTGCCTTGCATGTGTTTTACTGTGATTTTGTTGGATGCAGGAAAAGGGCAAGACTACCATCAGATTAACAAAATAATTTGAAAGGACATCCCTCCTCAGCTGAGATGTGATAACAGGTCATGAGTGTACAACTGACACACTGCAATAAGCAGCAGGGAGAGATTAACTCAAATCAGTGAGTGTGGAAAGGCTGATTTACTACTGTTATATGTAAGTGTGAGAGCCCCAGGAGGTTTTTTCTTTAGTGGTCTGCATGCCGTGGCCTTTCCAGGTTAATAGCCCTGGTGGATATTCTGTCCATAAAAGAATTAGCTCATAATGATATCTACAGAGCCATGATGATATCCAGAAACCTTCGTATCCTCCTCTAATAGATTAAAAATGTTTTATTTTCCTGCTGGGAAGAGCAAAGATTCTCTTCCCATGTCCTTGCAAGTACTGCTGTTTTCTCCATTATAATCTTTGATTGCTACTGCTCTCAAGACAGGGATGAAATGACTGAAAGGAAAAGGACCTCGCTTAGAAAGATTTTCCAATTATAGGAAATGCATAGTGTATGGTACTCTCTGGGAATCAGCCATGCCCTTGAGTTTATACAATCCATGAAAAATGGATAGTGAGATCTGGGAGCAGCTGCCCTCTGTGCTTAGGTATTCTTCACATAAATGTTTTTTAATTCCACCTAATTGCAGCAGGAGATGCTAACCTGGAGTTCTGAAACTTTCAATACTATAATTTTATGACTATTACCTTTATCTTAATTGGTTTTAGTATGTGAATATAGAATTAATATACTTATATAATGTTCATATTTTAATAACACATATATTTGTATTAATTTAAGAAAAAAAATTAGCGGTGAGGATAACTGCTGGTCAAAAAGTGATATTGGTGTAATCCATAGTTTTTTACTTCTGAACTTTAACCTGTTCCCCATCATGACCTCAATGAACAGCTTTGGCCTGCAGCTGAAAAGGGATTGTAGCACTGAGATGATGATCTGAGAGATGAAGGAGGTGGAATCTCCCTTACAGCTCCAAAAGGACTCAGCAGCAATATTTCTAAATACAAAATTCGAGGTGACCACATGTGGTTTTTTTATTACAAATCAATACTGTTCACAGAAAGCAAATACAAATATTTTGATTTAGTAAATATTAAAGATTCTGTCAAAAAGAAATCGTTTAGGAGGAATATGTGTTACACAGTCACAGGGCTCCTGTTGTAATCTGAAATCTCCAACAGGAGAATCTGAAAATTCCAACAGGAACAGTCGTTCCTGTTAATTTGAATAAAGTATTTGGTGTTGGGGTATGTTTTGTGAGGGAGGGCTGGTTATACCCTGATTCTGAACTTGGATTGCTGTTGTAAATGTGGGTGGACTCAGTCTAATTTAATTCTGTTGCTTTTAACACTTTGTCAATTGGGGATGTATCGGCCCATTCATTGCAGGCTTTGCTCAGTGGGTTGCCAGACATATTAGGTAAGGTTCATGCTGAAGTGGATCTGTAACTTCTGAAGTAGACTTGAATTATACCTTATTGGTTTGGAAAGTGAACCGAGGGATGATGGAGTTCATTTATTGTTGCCTGGAATGAATCGGACAGACATTGTGTGAATGTCTGTGTAAAATGGAAAAGCAGTAAAGAGGTTGTAAAAATATGAGGATCAGCATAGGCTCGTGTAAGTAAATTTAAGATCTCCTCCTCAGACTGTCTCAAATATTTGAACAAGAGGACATCCAGCGAAATGAAAATGAGGAATAGTCAAAGCTTATAAAACACAAAATTATCTACAATTATAATTATCTACAAAATATACAATTAGCCTGAAGAACTCATTGCCTCAGGAAATTACACATCTTTACTAAAGAAGAAGGTGTGTACTAGGGTTGCAATAATGTACAGAGTTATTCTAATTAATGCTAAACTGTACAGCTGACAAAATTAATGTCCCAGGCTACAAGACTAAAGCTAGTCATTAATTCAAGGGGAATGTGTTATCTAATGTGAAAGGTACTTTATTCTACAACTGCCTATAAAAATTATTTTTTTTTCAATGTATCTGTTCCCAATATTGGAAACAAGGTACTAGGACAACCTTAAAGCTGATTAACAGGGCAGAAACGAAATTCATTTAAGAAGATCTCTAAAAACTAAGAAAAAACCCACCCAAGGTAATTTAGTAGCTGATGATTTTTTTCTCTACTTTCAATTAAAAACAAAGAGCAAAAAGACGTATTTTACTTAAGATCAGTCTTCAAATTTGCAAAATCTTGTTTGTCTTTCGAGCATTTACTTTGAGCCTTTTGACCTTGTCCTGCTCTTTTGTATTTATTTCTAAAGGACAAAAATACAGGATGTAACACCAACTTTCATTTTCTTGATATTGCCATCAAAGGAGATACTGAATAGCAGAATTTCTTTTAATTAGTATTTGTAAGATATTTAACGAATAAAATGGCAGATAAACTTATTTCTTTGCTTTTCAAGGTAATACAGTTTGAATATAGACCTGGAATAGTACAGTTTTCATTTCTACCAGTGTTAATTCCTGTTAAAGTGTACTTATTTAAACTTAAGCTCTGAGTCGCTACTCAGGAAAAATAGGTAGCTGCCGATAAAATGAGATTTTTATCATCAAATCAGAGAATATTTTAGGTTGGAAAAGGAGGATCTGGAGGTCATTTAGTACAGCCTCCTGTCCAAAGCAGGTCTAATTGTATGAGATTGCCAGGGACCATGTTCCATTGAGCTGGAATACATCCAAAGATTGAGATTTCATGACATCTTTTTCCAATCTCTTCTAGTATTTGACCAACATTATTGAAAAGATTTTCCCCACTATCTAACTGGAATTCCTCATGTTTTGTTGAGACTTCTGTTCTCCAAGATGAGCAAGCACAGCGCTCTCAGCCTCTGCTTGTATGTGCTCCTGTGCTCCTGTCTCCTATTCAGCTTGGTGGTGGCGAGTGGAGGCTGCACTGTATACCAGCATCTTTCTTGTACTGAAAAATCTAAAACTGAACACACTGCACCAGATGCCCAGGTGATAAATAGAGGATCACTTGCCTCAGTCTGTTAGATGCATACTTACTTATGTTGCTCAGGATGCTGTTGGTTTTCTTTGCTGACAAAGTGCCAGATGTTCAACTTGGTATCCTCCAGGCGCTACGTGTGGCTAAGGTTGGTGGAACACCATCATAAAAGCCTGGGCCCCAACCTACACGTTGTATTGTACATATTAGATGTAAGACCTTGCACTTTGCTCTTTTTGAACAGCATGAGGTTCCTGATAGCCTGTTTTCCCAGGTTCCTCTGACTAATAGTCGTGTCCTCCAATATACTGACCACTATCCTCAGTTTGGTGTCAACCATAAATTTGCTGAGAGTATTGTGTCCTTCATCTAGGTCATCAATGAAGGCATTGAGCAGTGATGATTCCAGGACTGATCCCTGAAGGACTCTGCTAGCTGCTCACTGAGAGGTGGACTTTGCACTACTGATCATGACTAAGCCTGGCAGTCTAACCAATTTTCCATCTACCTTATTGTTTGTTTATCCAGAGTCCACTCACTAATTTGCTGGTGAGAGCACAACAAACTGTTTCAAATTCGCTGATAAAATCAAGGCATAGAAATTCCATGGTTTTCCCATTGTCCATAGCACCAATAATCTCATCATAGAACAGAATGAGGCTAGTCAGGCATGGCTTGCTGTTGGTAAACCTGAACTGGCCAATCCCATTCCTTCCTTTAGTAATCTTAGAAATAACTCCTAAGTGGATTTGATCTGTCACCTTCCTAGGGACCGAAGAGACTGATCAGCTTGTAGTCCCTTGATATTTTTTAAGAAGTATGTTATTTGGCTCTTCTACATCACACAAATCTCCCATGATTGGCATGACTTATGGTGCAGAATGGCCTTGCAATGGCACCTACCAATTGCTTCAACATGTCCCATCTGGTTACATGGATTTGTGTATGTCTAATTGGATTTAATTTTCTCTGTTCATTTATTATTATTATTATTATTAGTAGTAGTAGTGGTGGTAGTAGTAGTAGTATTAGTAGTAGTAGCAGCAGTAGTATGGTATTGACCAATATTTTAATTATGACATATTTGTCACTATACAGGAAGTATTTTTCTGTCCTTTCTTTAGGCCAAGAGCCGTCTTTACAAAGAACTCCAAGACAAAATTGTTAGTAAACCTACAGTTATTTACCAGTCTGATATAATACCTTCTATTATATTCCATTATCAGTTCTCTTGACTGATTTGCTGAATACTACATTCTCATTAGTACCTACTTTTGCTGAAGGTAGGTAAGGTCATGAAGGCATAGGTAAGAATGCTGAGGCTTTCAAAACAAGATACTTATTGTATCACTTTGTACACTAACATTATTAATCATCTCTGTCATTTATGGCAGTAAGCCAGCAGAGTTGTTCAAGAATAGTGTTTTAATTTCAAAGACCTTGTGTAAGACTTATTACTATTCCAGAACTGCCAAATTATCTGGAAATTACCTTTGTACCATATGTGTTGGAGTTCATATAATAGGCCACTTAATACTAAGTGAAGCATGAAGACATTGGCATTAGCAAACTCTAATGGTTGTGAAGAAACTACGCTTGTTGTTTGACCTCTGTGTATGTAACCAGACTGGGAAGAACAAACTTGACATTAAAAAAAGAACAACAAAGTGGCAGCAAAAAAGGCTCTGAATGAAGCCAGCTGGAGGAAATGTGCAGTAACAAGAAACAGGTGCACTGAGCTGAGTTGATGTGTCGTTGTTCTCCCTGCTTTGTTATGTTGCTAGTCTGGGCGCGTCTTCAGTCCATTTAAAGATAAATAACTGGAGCTGGAAGCAAGGTGGGTTGTTTATGCTCAAGACAATGGCTCTACTGTCGTTTTATGAGAGGAGAATCTAGCTACTTTATATCTAGGGTATGATATATCTAAATTGTTAATTGAAAATCTAGGTTTATTTAGTAGAATTGAACAAAACTTGGAGAACACGTCTGGAAACAGCCTCCATTACTAGCTTTAAAAATCCTAAGGTTGAAAGGCACAAGATCTATGGTAGGATAAAGAATCAGGTGTTTGATCAAGGAGTGACATAGCTAAGATGAAATTAGACAGACTAGTCAAAGCAAAATGATGTTCCTCTTACAGTTCTTTCACCAAGAATGACTATCTTGTCTCATAGCCTTATGCAATCAACAGCTAACACAAATCCAAACTTAACTCCCTTTTCCTAGGTTATAATGTTTATTTGCATTCATGAAAAAAATCAGTCAGATTATACATGATGCAACAGACAGATGTAGTAGCATTGTCACCTGTGGAAGCCATACAAGTTGGAAAACAGGTAATCAGGTGCCTGAAACAGCTTAATCATTGCCCCAATATTGAGGCAGTGAGGTGGACTTCACAAATTTGAAGGTTCTTTATGTATTTTCTTTGTGGCTCTCAGCAAGTCTTTTGCTTTTAAATAAATGTCTCTAGGATGCTGCAAAGACATTAATGAATTAGACAGTTCTTGATGAAATTGATAAATAGTTCTATGAAAAAATTGTGTTTGGATTTTGAAATTTCTTATAGATGTATTATGATCTACAGACCAGCATGACTCTTGAGTGGCATTATGGGTTAAGTATAATTAATCAGCTGCAGGACTTCATCTTTTCTTCTTAATGATATTAATAATAGAATTAAAACCAATATGACGTAGGTAGAATTTATTTGTGATAAAAATTGTATTATGTGCTTTATTCAATCAATCCATGCCCTTTGGGGGTATTGAGATTACTTTTTACTATTGAAAAGGTAACGTTTATCACCAGATTGCGTTCAGAACACATTATGTGCTGAATTAATGAAAAATCAGTTTTACTGGAAGATGGGAAATTTCCAAGAAAGTAAAAATACTCACAGAAACATGATTTAAAACTTAAGATGGTTGCCTAAGATGGTGATTTTTTAATTCTTTGTTGGCCTCCAACAGACAAAGACAAAGTTCTGAAATACTGTATTGTTGTTTAAATTGGTTTAGAGTATAGTCAATAGCTGTTCATTTAAAAGTAGGAATAGAAAAAGAAAGTCTGAAATAAAGCAGGTGATCTGCTCTTTGTCATTTCACTGAAGTGTATGGAAAGGGAAAAGTTATCTTTTCTTTTAGAATTGTGAGAAAATCCAATAGTAGCAGAATTTAAATGAAATAATTTAGGGGCAAAGTTGGTTTATGCTCCTGGGATGCCTCAGGGATAACAATAAAGGACAAATACAGAGCTGGAAGACCTACTGAATTTAGTTGAGCCACAACTCCAGGTATTAACTAAGCTAAAAGAGTATTTTTTAATGATAACTGATAATTTTACACATGTAGAAAAGGCATCAGAACACAATTGTAAGTAAATAATCTATTAATTCAATATCCAATTTTCTCTAAGTATTTACAGATAATTACCAAAATTATTTATCCTACTGAATGAGAAGAAAAATATAAATGATTTTATTAATTTATAGAATCACAGAATCATAGAATGGTTTCAGTGGGAAGGGACCTTAAAGATCTTCAACTTCCAACAACCTTGCCACCCCTACCACCTTCCACAAGATCAGGCTGCTCAAGTCCCCATCCACAACTTCCCTGAGCAACTTGTTCCAGTGTCTCACCACCTTCATCATGAAGAATTTCCTCCTAATGTGTAATCTAAATCTTCCCTCTTCCAATTTAAAGCCATCCTCTCTCATCCTATCTCTATATATCCCTGTAAAAAGTCCCTTCCAGACTTTTTTGTAGGCCACTTTCAGGTGCTGGAATGCTGCTATAAGGTCACTGTGGAGCTTTTTCTTCTCTAGTCTGAACAACCCCAACTAATAGCAGATATGTCCCAGCCCTATGATCATCTTCGAAGCCCTCCTCAGGACCCACTCCAAAAGTTCTATATGCCTCTTATGTTGGGGATTCCAGAACTGGACACAATAAACTAGGTAGGGTCTCACGAAACCAGAGTAGAGGGGAATGATGTTTTGACTTGGTCAAGACGCTCCATTTAAAGTTTCTTTAGAAATAAAGGAACACCATTTTCTTGTAAAGAAGAACTTAATGAGAAAATTGTTTTCTTCTAAGTCTTTTTCTGCTGGTAGGCATTTGAAATGTTTCATTGGAACATGGGCATTATGAGTGATCATGGTTGTGAAGTGGAGAAGCTGAATCACCAGTTATATGTATAGTAGTATGGGCCTAATGTCTGATTAGCTAGGATAAGAGTGAGCATATTCAACCACTACAGCAGGACTGCTTTTCTGTTGACATACCTGAGGAAAGTGGAATAGAAATCACTTATGTACTTTAATTTTCTTTGAAGTGGTTTGGTGTGCTTGGTTGCAAGATACAAACAAAACACCTTTTAAATTATATTTAAACAATGAAAGAAAAAGTAGTATATAAAAAGCTAGGAGTCTCTTTGTTAATGCTGAATTCTGGTTTTAACTGCCAAAGAAAAGGGATACTGAAATCCTGGTGGGTTGTTTTTTATTTTGTTCTTTCCACACATACTTGACTGGCATCCTGAGAGCAATTCACATGTCATACCAGGAGCTGTGGAATGGACAAAACAGAATCTAATGAACAATAATGCTTCCTGGAATAGATATATGTTACCTAAAACAACACAAAATGAGGATTTCAGGCAAAGTGCTTAAGTAGATATACGAAGACCTGATTTATCTTGTTAAGTTCAGTATGATGTTTGGGCCATATGTCTTTCTTTTTTTCCTGAACCAAAGCTTTCTCCATACAAGTGAAACAGAGGTCCACAGTAAATTGTTACAACTCTAATGATGTAACAACCAAGTTTACCATAAACTGTGTATTACTATAACATAAGTGATGGGAATAGGGACAGACCAAGGACAGGCTGGGACATCAGTCTACTTGAAAAATACTTTATACCTATAATAATCTTGTAATTAAAACTATTGTTGCATTTCTTTTGCATAAAATTCAGTTAGAAGTTCTATTAATGACAACAAAATTACTCAGTCTCATACTAGTTTTTCTAGCAACAGTTGCATCCAAAGTTGTGGCAAACTGCAGTGAAGACGGTTATAGTCAAAGCCTTGAGGCATTGAAAACTTCCCCAACTTGACCTTGAGCCTGTCCTGTCACCACAAACTTACCTGACGCTGCAGGTTGGGGCTGCCCTCAGCTGCCCCCTAGTCTTCTCTGATTCCTCTCTGGGGCAGTGGGATAGACCCTGGCTATGAGGCTCTGCCCTGCCAGCCTTCATGAGGAGCCCCATTGCTCCTGCCCCCAGGGAGATGTCAGCTCACTTGTTGCCATGGCACATATCCTTCTACTTAATGTAAACTGCCTCCATCAACCTGGGGTGAAGTGAGAATTTCCCACCTCCATGCCTAGGCTCTTGGACCTTTATGAGTGTCCTATTGCAATTCAACAGAAGATAACTAAAATGTTTGCAGTGGTGGCACCCCAACCAACTTCCTGTACTTGGATTTTTTATCTATGTACAAGAAATTTTTGGGGTTGTCTGTCTTTGTGACTGCTTTGGACTGTAAGTTTTGTCACATATAAACTGGGTGACTTTTTGAAGGTCCTTGCTTCTCCTTGCCTTGCTTTCCTTCTTGACTTCCCTGACAAAGCAGCTAATCATTGAAATATTCTTGGCTATGAACTACACTCTTAGAAAACAAATTTGATGTTCATATATGGTCTCTTGGCTGCCTATATTTATGCCCATCTGCTAGGATGGCATGATGCCGGCACACACAGTGGCAAGCCAGGTTTTTTGGGCAAGGAGCACAAGCCACGAGTAGTTTCACACAGGCAAGCTGCCGAATGCTTCAAGCACTATCTCTTTTGGAAGAATCTTTTCTTTTGTTATAGGCTGGCTACAGTGTTCAAACCATTGGTAGCTTTGTGTCCTAATATAATACTTGGCTGTTGAGGAGAAAGAGAAGAGGCTGAAGAGCACTTGAAACTAGCAAGTATCTTTCAAAATTTAGTCTGACATAGATACATGTGAAACACTGATTATTTGAAATAAAATCTATGGATATGTTGAACATGAGCACTGAGTGGTTCTGGTTTTATGTATTATCTTTTTAAGTGAGGAAAACAGAAACCTTAGGCGTGTGTGGCACAGAAGCACTTGCCAGCGTGGGATACACAGTGTGATCAACTAATCACAAAGCTTCGGTGTTTCCACAACAGTCAATAAGCAAATTAAGTAATTCTGGACACGAAACTCTCTCAATAAAAGTGGAGGGCATATGGGGACAGGAAGGAGAGGTCAGATCATAAAGAGAGAAGAGATTTTACACAAGATTTGAATTTGAAAAGAAATCAGTGAACTGGAGAAAAACAGCAAGATTTTCTGAGGGCAGCTTGGGGTAAAACAAGAGGCTTTCTGCAACAATGATCAGTTACTGATGAATGAGAAAGTGATGCTGAGGGTGTAAAGAGAACAGAATAGAATAAGGAAGTTCTGACTTAAATAATTCTATAATTTTAAATGCAAACCCCCTTCCTGTATGTTGAAAAGGAGATAATTTTACATATGTTTTCCATGATTTCTAACTGGGTAAGAACTGGAGTTTCCCCTGTGCTTCAGGAATGTTTTGCAATCTCAAGGCATATCTTGTTCTGCAGAACTCTTGCTCAAAATCTCTCTTGTCAGAGACAAAAAATGTAATTGACAAATTCTCCAAATTCAGCTAGATTCAGAGGAATGACACAGCTGGAATCAAAGGAGTGACTGAATGGTAGCAATGCAAAAGCTACCTGCACGCAGTCAGGATGTCAACAGAGCTGCTGCAGCCGCTTTTAAAATGCACTGTGGAGTTAACCCATTAGGGCTAGGGATATACTCCTTCCCAGCCTTCTCTTTGGCCCTAGACTGTCCTAGAGAAGATACTTTTGATTATTTTCTTTTCATTTGACTTATCTCTAAGTTCAATTTCCCTCTTTTCAAAATGATAACCTAGTTTTCTTACCAAATCACCCACCAGGTTTAGGGGACTTTGGTACACTGAAATTTTTTGCTAAACTTGGGGTCTCAAAGAAAATTATTTCCTTCCTCTGAACACAATTAAAACCCAGTGGCTTAATGCTTTACTCACTTTGCTGGGATGTGGAAGGCTTAGCTTCATGTCCTCTGCTTTGCATACCTAGACAATTCACGGTACCCTTAGCAAGAAACATCAAGGCACAGCCACTATAGCATATATTCTTTCTTAATGAAATGGGAGACATATGGTTTCAAATTATTTCTTGTAACTGTGCACTCACTTGACTTACAGAAGTGTAGAGACTTCAATGATTATGTGGGACTTTCAAATTTGAGTACATATAACTCAAAATAATTTAGCCTGATCTAGTGGGATGTGTTGGAACTGGATGATCTTTAAGGTCCCTTCCAACCCAAACTATTCTATGATTCTATGATCCAATTCCCAGCAACCATGCTGACGGATGGGTACCACATTACATTTGTGGATTTGGGACATAAAGTGATAGTTACGTCCCATTCCTCTTTCTAAATCACTTTGCTTGTAGAATTTAACAATGTCCAACTCATATTGGCCACAACAAAGACAGTTAGGATGCAGCTATAGAGGGAATAATAATGCCTATTATAGCTGAGATTGTGTAATAGTTTCTATTCTATTATTTTCTGAAGCTGATATTGTCAAGGCTTTGTCTGAGAGTGGCCTTATTGCTGAAAATATATTCAATAATGGTTTAGCAATTTTACAATATGAGGAGAAAAACTACTTTGCTATTATAAAAATTAGACCTCATAACTTTTTGAACAGTTTTGCAGCCAAACTATCCTGTAATAAAATTTGGAGGTTGGCATGGAAACCATCCCGTGAGGAAAAGGGCATTTGGATTCATTTTCCTGGGCTTGTAACTTATGTAGTGATTTACACTTCTGCAATGCTGAAAAAAACCTCACAAGTATTCAATAAGTTTGAGCCTCAATTTGAAGTAAAATTTAAACATGTGCACTCATGACTTTTATAACTATTTTCATTATATATGTTTAATTGACATAACAACAAAAGAAGAAGCTGCTTGTATACATCAAGATGAAGCATCAAACAAAATTTTTCCAAATGTAATTATCTTATTCAAGGGAACTGAGAAATGAATGACTTAATGTAGCAAGTGGGAAAGGAGCAATAATTACAATAAAAATGCATTTTCAGTACTGATTGTTGATTTAGTTGATCCCAACTTCCCTTTAATGTGTTCAGTTGCACTTTCAGGCTCCAAGACATATAAAAGATGGTGTTGCTTTCGTACTAAGATGAAACATGCTATCTTTATGCTGATAGTCTTGGTATAAATTTAATAATTCCATCAAGTTCGTGGAAATACATTGGGTAAAACTTGCAAACTGGTTCTACATGAACAGCTATGCGTTCAGTATATGTTCTCATCTATTCCAGCACATCACTATTTTCCCAAAAGCTTACATGTGCACCTTTCATGCTTACATTTCAAGTGTCATTCATAGAAAAAGATCCCTGCATTAGACTACTCTGTTTGAGAGACATTCAAAGGTATTTCTGAAATGTGGAGAGGTAGTTGAGTGAACACAATGAGAACAAAATGCTCACGGTAGATCAGCACAGATAAATAGCAAGTGCAGGGAAATTGCATTGTTGGGGAAGTCTGAGTATGATCCCAAGAAGTTTCTAAAATCCTCCATGCACTATTCCATCTGAATGTGGAAACACCTACAGACATGGAAACAGATTATTTCAAAAGCTGATTTTTATTGTCTCAGTTTAGCAACACATCAGCTAGATGTTGGAAAGACTGCTGTCCAATTATTACTGTAAGGCATTTGCAGGGTAACCCTTAAAGCTGATAGTAGGTGGTCTGCAGAAGACTGGCTTCTGCCGAGGCAACTGGTCCCATAATCACCTGTTTGAATAAGAGAAAAGAAGTACAGTAATTGCATGGTATATCTTTGCTTCGTTTGTAAAGTTCTGCAGAGATGGGTTCATTAACACAATTACACATGGTATAGGAAAAAAGGATACTGGTATTTCTCCTACAAAATTGCTTGTATGCTAATGTTACAAATGTCTTCAGCATTACTGTGGATTGCTATTCTTTGATCTGCCTTTTTCCCAAGTATTAGTTCACAGAAAGGACAAAAGGAAGTGATGGTTTCTGAAACAAGTGAAATTAGGGACTGTAAAGTGGAGTCAGAGCTGCCCCTGCTTCTGACTTATTTTGAAGACAGATGACAGAGGCCCTATTCCTTCAAAAAGCCATTACATCTGATGATGAAAGAGCAGACAGGGGTGTTTGGAGTCGTAAATTTCCATTTAAACACTCTAAAACCCAAATTTGACAAATGCATGAAAAATCTTTGAAATGTATTTGGTAAAGCAACCATTGACTTTGCATTCTTAACTTGGTAAAAGATTTGGGGTCCAAATCTTGCATGATGACATAGAGCAAGCCAGACAGAAAGAGAAAGCACAAGAGAGAGGGATGATAAAAATCTGTGGGAGAAAAAGAGAATCTCTAAATGAGCATTTCTTTCTATGCAAACATAATATACTTTTCTAGATACGTTAGTAATAATTACCTCATTATCTTTCAACAATGCATTCTTTATTCCAGCTCCTTTTTGTACCTGACACTAATTTTTGTAACTACAATAATGTAGAAATCACTGTACACATATTGTTACAGATTGAGTCTGTTTAATTAGTTGCCTGGAAAAGAAAGATAATGTCTTATCATTTGTCTGGGGATAGCCAACCTATCCTATGTTTGGAGATAATCACCTTCACTCTGGAGCGGAAAAACATCCTGCAATTACTACAGAGCTAAAATCCGTCCTTTCTTCTTGGCAAGGCAGTGAGACCTGAAGGCAATGACACCTTCCAAGCTTCAGCTATCATTAAAGTCTTTTAGACCTCACAAGGCTACATTTTTATAGTGGTTATTCTTTAACATATTTTCAGAACAGTAACAACTGCCTCCTCCATTTGTTTCATAATGCAGTCTTAAAATTCCAGTTGACTGCAGGATTAATTAGCGATGTCTTTTTTTGTATACACATATGTACAGGCTTTGCGTGCGGTCTCCTAGAATGTATAAACCTCTTCCTATCTTATTGAGAGCCTGGCATGCTCAGCCCGTTCACTTGACTTCTATATTCTTCTGCTAAAATCTTGTGCAATGTTGAAGACTCCTGCACTGAGAAATATTGAGCTGACTTATTTTCTTCTTATTTTTGAGGATAAAAAGTGGGTTAAAACATTAGCATTTGGCTTATTTAACCAGTTCCCATAAGTATAGGACAGTCCTGCGGACTGGCGGACAGTCCTGGCTTTTGACTGCAAGAAATATCTGGACAAGTCACTCAGTGTATTTCTTACTAAATTTCACTCCAACCTTGTTGAGGCTGTACGGCACTGTCTGCGTCTTACTAATGCTCTAGTAGCACCTTTCAACTGTAGTGGAAATCCAATTATTGTTAATAAAAATGCATATGAATAAACATTAATATTTTTCTTTCAATGCTTAGGTCTGATTTTTCAGTAATTTTTATGTCTGTACAGTTTTGTACTTTCTAGAGATCAATTGTTTTAATTAAGATGCTCCAGCTTTTTCAGATTGTAGTTGGAATACAGTAGTGAGTTGCAACATAATAAGCAAGGAGCTGTGGAGACACTGAGGCAAGGCTTCTGAAGTGGCAACGCTCCATAGAGCAAAATATCCATCCTTGATGAATCTCCTCACCAACATCTGGCAGTCATTACTGATACAATATGGCTATTAAGATATAAATACAATCCTGTTTCTGTCAGGAGAGGAGAATGTCAAGGCCAAGTTTTTTTCAAGGGAATCTCAAAACAGACATTCAGGGAATACTTGGAAGTCCATTACCGTTAGTACTTTAGTTGAAGATCCATCCCAGCCATTTGATTCTGTGGTTCTGTGAATCAGAAAAGCAACATTATTTCTTTCTTATTGGAATTTGTTCATTCATCAGAATTGTATTACTTTGTGGAAACTATTTGCTTTTCAGCAGGTAGGTCTTGTGAAACCTTGCCTGCTACACAGATGTTGAAATCTGTTTGGTTTTCTTTCTGATCTGGCCCTGCACCAGCTGCATAATGAGCTGCTGGAAAATTTGTTTCCAGGCTTCAAGCTTCCCAGTAAATTAAGTTCCTATTTTACTTTAACCTCTGGGGAACTTCACCATGCAGATGATCGCAGATCTTGTGCTCCGTTCCCTTTCACAGTAAACTTAGAAATTATATTTTTCTTCTGTCTTAGAAATCAAGCTAATAATGTAGTCCTGAGATTCTCTGTGAAGCAGAACTCTGTCCATTTACCCTTTATAAGCCATGGTATATGCTCTGTTTACACTGACCATCTTAGGGCATGCTTTATCTCATGTTGTGCCCTCACTCTGTCCGGTAAAAGCCCTTTGCAGTGCACCGGTTTAATCCATAATAGAGGTACCATGGGCAACTGTTCCCAGTTCTCTTGACCCAGACCCGATCTCTATGGCAACTGTGGGAACTTACAACTGAAGCGCTTGCAGGTGAAGTAGATGAGGTGCAACAGACACAAAGTTATAAAAGCGATAGTCTCATTGGACGTTAAAAAAACCCCACAAACACTTGAAACACCTTGGCAAGAACACTTGTGGACTCTCCATACTTAGAGATTTTCAAAGTTTGAGTGGTCAAGGCTCTGAGCAACCTAATCAAGCAGGGCCCTGTTTGGAGCAGGGACCAAGCAACCTTCACAGGATCTTTCTGGTCTATATTATTCTATGAGTCACTGAATTAACAGCTACGGATGGAGTACAATTCTTGAATGAAATCCTGAGTGTTCCATTCTGAAGATTTGTATGCACCTAGGTGAACAAAGGAGGAAGAATATTTCACCTCACCATGGTGTTTTCTCATTAACACTCATCAGTTATTGACTTTAGCTCCTGATATGGGCTAATAGCGCTGCAGTATCTTCTTTCAAATTCTGTGGTTGACCCTGTATGTACCCCTTAGAAAGATATATATTTCTCCATAAATCAGGATAAAATGTTACTAGAGGGATAGAGGAACCTATGGATGAATCATTGTTTGTAAAACCTTCTGCACAACTGAAGAAGGATTTCAAAGCAAAATAAAGTGAAAAGTTATTCTGCCAAGCTCTGTTCCACTCCATGAAAACAGACAGGACAATTTTTGTCTGTAATTGGAAAGTATTACCCTTTTGCTTTGGTATGTGTATATGCAGTTCTAGACAGATAAATAGATTACAGTTAAGGATATATTTACTCCGATTTCTGTAGTTAATATACCCATAACTTGGATAGGTCGGGTAGATTTCCACAGTTTCTTTTCCTGTATGTAAAATCCTGATAATGATAAAGGCATACAAAATTCAAAGTGTATGTTGTTTTTAACTAGAGAACTTGCAGTCTATCTTCACTGCAAGAATATTAGTAGTGAGTGATATTTATCTGATTTTTTGACCAAGGCACAATAGTAGCTCTTTCCATTGCTCTTATTTAAGTACTCTCCACATAGGAGAGCCTGAACACATTAACTGGAAAACTAATGTTATATTTGAATTTAAAATTTTAATATATGCCTGAAAACGGTACTGCAAATCTAGTAGGAAAAATGTTTATTGCTGCTGGAAATGGGCCATAGTGGGATACACTACTACTTTCCAGTTAAAGATAAGAAATCATATTTTAGTTAATAATCCTGAGGAGTCAGCCAACCTAATCCTTTTCTATTTATTAACTTCATTCTCAGTAAGCCATATATGTTGTTATCCTAGCACTTTTGGAGGGCTTTTGATTGTATATATAGTAAATAGTATTCAATCTTGGGAGCAAAGGCTTCTACATTCTAAGAATAAATATAATGTTTTGAAGCTCTGCACAAAAGGAAAGATATCTTAGTGTTAAAATCAGCTCAAGAAATTGTGGTATAGTTTTTCACTTTAATAACTGACAAAAACCATACAGTGAAAGAGTTTAACATCTTAGGAAGAAATGGGAGAATCCTGGGTACTTCTATGAAAAGATTCTACATGAAGTGCTTTATGCGTCTCTGTCTTTGTTCAAAAGGTTTCTAGCATGTGCCTACTTGATTTATGGTATTTATACATGCCAGGAGTGCAAGGAGCTGACTGGCCTGTCTCTAGTATTGGAATCACCCTGACTATGTTTGTGCGGTAGTCATCCTGATCTAATTGCCCTAAGGGGATATCTGGTGTAATTAATCATAATGACTGTACTTTGATACGTGCATCTTTGATACATGTTAATGTGGAGAGACAGCATGTTCCAAATGCCTGCAGGAGGTGAGGGTATGCTGCGTGGCAAAATCCCAAGTATAATGAAGCTAGCTGTTGGGCCGGAGGCTTGGGAAGTAGGGGAGACTCCCAAAGACATGGTGAAAGCCTAGATTAGAAAGGAAAATTCTTTGGAGGTAAAAATATAAGAAATGCACAAATTCCTCTTTTAGTAGTGGGCTAGCTGAAAGGCAGGAAAAGAAAAATCCAGATGACCTTGATTTGGGACCAAAAGTTAGATTTGATAGCAATGGTTTGGACTTGTTCTGGGGATTTATTGTAGTAAATAAAAAGAAAACAATGTTTAAAATGCTGTGTGAAGCCATTTCATGTTTTGATGGTTTATTTGCCCTTTCCTCCAAGCATCCTGTACTGGCCAGCGTCAGAGTCAGGCAACTGAAATAGAAGAATGTAGAACAGTGAAATTACATCATATCCAGATTGAATATGGCTATACTCAAATACGCTCTACACAAAAGAGTCAGATGAGCTCAAGATCTTACTAGTTAAAGATAATAATCGCTTCTATTTAAACTGCTAATTCCTCAATGCAGACTTAATGTAAAATCAACATAAAGCTTGGTGGATAGCCTGAGGAATTAGCCATATAAAAGCTATTTTGCAGTTAGTCTTGTTTGCTGAATATAAACTTTTCAGTGTGCTTCAATCATCTTCCAGCTTGACATTTTGAGCAACTATGAAACTGTTGAGACCAAACCCAGTTCACTTGTTTGAAGTCAGTCATCCCAGTGCTAACAAAGGGGGGTTTAGGTGAGCAGGATTTGACTCTCTGTATAATATTTCCTTCCTTCAAAAATATGAAGGTATTTATCTCAGAGATACAGGTTTTTCTCAGTGTCTTTCTCTCTCTTTGGCAAACTAATTCCTTTGGTCTTTTATATGGTGCTCATCACTGCATTGTGTGTGTTTGAACAGTTCCTTGTGACATTTTATCTGCAGGGTGAAATATTAACAGCTACGCCCCCCTATATATAGTTCATTTATTAGGATGTGATTATAAGAACTATTAGAAGAAAATAAGTGTTTTTCAAAGATGTGGAAGCATGTTTAATGGAGCCCACTTAAGTGACAGTAGACAAAGCATTGCACGTGTTTTGATGTATCTTCCATTCTGGTAGAGTTTCTACTTCTTGAATATTACAGACCTGAGAACACTATTAATGTCTTTGGAGACAATTTATACTCAAGTTCTTTGCATCCTACAGTAGCACAGGTAACAGTTTTAAAGTATTTGTCCTGAGAAATCTATTGTTTCAGGCAGCCAAAGAAGGAATCATATTCCGTTGTAATGCTCCATTGTATATAAGGGTCATCACAGCTCTGCTGAAGCTGGAGAGGCTAGTGAATGGCTTCCATGTTATTCAGCAGTCACGCACTCATTACAGAGGAGTTAGCACATATCTGCCACCTTTGTTAAATTAACTTCTAGTAAAGCAAACTTTTATTTCTATACAAAGTTTATGGCATGATGGACAGCACAACTCTATAAGGAAACAGATATCTTGAGAGACAAACAAACAGTATGGGCCATGACTTATCAGTCATGGGTGCTGTCATCCTACTGAATCCAGTCATGGTTAACCCCCTGCCCTTATTTGAGTGGAGCCGCTTAGACACCCACCAGGAGCATATGGTGAATGTGTCATGCTGTTGGCCTCTTTCCTTCTTATCCCCACAAATTCCACATCTGATAAAAACAGACTATTTTTCATTTCCACATATTAGATTGAGTATTTCCGTATTATTTTTTCATTCTTGACTTTATTTAACTGAAAGCAAATTTTACCCACATAGGGTGGAAACAAGGCTGCTATAATTCTGAGGGAACATTTTTCTCTGCACGATTTGACTGAAGGCAAGACAGTGTTGAAAAAAAGAAATTGTGCACACATATGTATGAGATAGTCCTGAGGTTTCATACTCTAATGTGAGGGATTCATGAAATGTATGAGAGGTCAGTTTTATCAGAAGCCCTGAAGGTAGCACCTGAGTACCTCCTCTGGTACCTCAGGCCATCTGCTATGGCATCTAATAACCTCAAGAGAGCAATGAACAGCTCAGACTGTGATTTAGGGCTCTGGTCTGACTGCCTGTTCTGGCTGCTACATGAAATGAAACTCCAATTACAGTGTCTCAATTCAGAAGAGAAGAGAGCAATTGAAACCTTTGGCTATTAAGGGCCGGCTTCCCATACTGCCTGTGGAGCAAGCTGGAGGCAGTCTTTAGACCACCAGCAAGAGTTCCCCAAGTTAACCATTGTGACTCTTTCTTTCCTGTGATGTTACAGGGAGTTAAAGCCTGACAATTCCCAGCACAGTATAAAATGTGAGTTGCTAGTTTTGAACTTAGGAGCTGTGACTATCTCTTGGTCCATCTTAAGTGTCGTAACAGGCAGGCTGAATACATCCCTCCTCAACCCACCACTGCTCTACTGGGATTGTAGCAGGAGGGAGTGAGTGAGAGAAAAAGCCATCTGTGCATCGCATCAAGATCGCATCAAGTGGTGAAACAGGAGGAAAAGATCCTGCTGCTTTCAACTCTGCATCCATGAGTGCAGAAGTGCTGACTGGGCTAAGACTGAGCGTGATGGAGAGTGAAATTGAAAAGGAAAGAGAGACAGATCCATGGAAGTCAGTGGGAGTTTTGCCACTGACCATAATGGGATCATGATTTAGGGAGAATTTAATAAGTCGAATGAAGACAGCTAAGCAGTTTAAGCAACTTATATTCAGACTCCTTTTTCAGTATCCAGCATGCTAAGCAAGCATACAAAATCACATCCAGTGTCCATTATCCAAACGATATCATTATCCCCCAAAGGGCACTTCTCTCCTGGCAGGGCTATGTGACAAGCTCCTGCCCAAATCACTCTGAGGCTCATGACGGAGGGGAGATTGTGGTTCGACTGAAGTACATTAACTCTTACAATTACCTTGAAAATTAGTATTAATAAACATGCAAATGCATTTTGATGATATGACTATCAGACTGTATTTTTCCAGTTTTACCACACAACAATAGATTTCCTTTTCCTTCCTCGGTGACTCAGATATTTGAGAGCTGTGCAAGCTGGGAATGCAGGCTCTTCAGTTTGTCATTGCACAGCCCTCACTGTGCTTATTCTTGAGCACATTTACAACTGACATAAATACATTACCCAAACTGATAAGATAAGTTTATTCACAGGGCGCAATGCAGTACTTTGCTGAAACACTGACCTGGACCTTGAAATAGTATAGCCAAGTGCTATATCCCAACACAGATCATCTCAGGGAGACTGTTTATTGATCCCTTCATCCGTCACATTAATGGATTGTATCACCTGGGTTACGTGGGTCAGACAGTGAGAACAGATTCAGTGACATGCATGAGGTCTTCAGTCCTGAGTTTTAGAAATATTCAGTCCTTCTGACATGTTCCCAAAATCATGCTGCAGAAACATCCTGTTCTAGCCTCAGGTACAAGTACCTCCTCAAATTGGCTCAATCATTCTGGTCCCTTAATTATCTGTATCATATAACGTATTCTCGAGTTCCCAGGGAATCCAGAAAAATGAAGGGAAAATAGGTATCGTTAAGGCAGCCTTATTCAGAACACAATAATCCCAGTGGTCTGAACAAGCATTATGGACCCCTCACATAATGACCATCACCCTAACTTACTCTAATTGTTAGACATTTATGTCTGAGGTTGCCACTCTAGCTTTATAGTCAATGGAGAGAAGTAGACAATTTCAAAGTATGATTGCTTTCTTCCTAAAGCAATTTCTAATATAAGGTAGATAAATCGCCCACTGGAGCTTCCTATTTCTCTGCCTTGATTATAAAGAGAACCCAGGATACTGTTCTTATCAGCGAATATCTAACTTTTAAGTACCTAAATTAGGTGAGACGAGATGGGAGATGTTCAGATCTCTGATCCAGGCAGTCTACATTTCGGAGGGCTGCCCAGACTGGAAGCATCATCTTTCAAAACTGATTGTTTTTTTTAAATAGGAGTCACATGTGATTTTATCTGTGAGAAGCAATAATGAACAGGAATTATAGGACAAAAAACAATAATATCATACATGTTATAAAACTTATTTGCTTGATATTTGCCAGGGAAGTCTAATATTCAGGATTCTATGCTTATTCTACAAAAGCAGATCTCACAGTTGTAGGACTGACAGAGCATTCCTTACCTCGCTCTAGACAATTAGGAGATCATCCAACTGTGTAGCGGGAAAAACAGAGGTGTGCTATCAGACAACTCCTATGGGCAAAGGGACAGAAAGCTGTCTTCCTTCTCTACTACAGTGTCATTTCAGAACCCTCCGCCTGGCATTCAGTCCTGCACAGACACTGCATGGCTGTTTTCCACGCTTAAAATCTGTTTAAGTCTAGGAAATAGAGACTTGATTGGGCCAAAAAGCCTAGGCTTACACCCTCTCTTGGTGGAGGTCCTTCTCTCATTGCTTTATCACATTTTCTTCTCATCATGCTAGGAAATCTGGGAAGTCGATACATAGCATCCCACAGTAAGATTCATCCCAATGCTAAATTATTTTTTAATATGGTATTTTGAAATGGTAAAATCAGGCCAACACTAGGTGCATGAATACAATTAAAGCACCTAATGCTTCATTCTAACTGGGAGAACATAAGAACCAGAAGGGCTGGCTGCTCTCTTGCCAGTGCAATAGTAAAGAAGAGTAGCACCTGAACAGCAGTTGACATAATCATATATACCTGTACCCAGTGCTGCCCTTGGATGTTGTCAACAACAGCAGATAGGAACAACTCGATTCATACTCTGGCTCTACGAGGTCATTACATCTTTTTAAGTATGTACTTAGCCCTCTGAAAACCCTAAAAGAAAATGCAGGTGATAATTGGACAATCTGTATCAGACAGAAACTGAGATTTTAAATAAACATTTGTTTAGCATTCTTTCTCTCTCCCCTCACTTGATATATGTTGTATGCATATTTATTAGGTAGCCTTTAAACCTCCTGTTCCTCTCCCAACAATTACACATGAAACACAAGTGATAATCACAGTGGATGGAAATTGAATTTCCTTTCCTTTTAATAGTAAGGACAGCCTGGTAAAAGAAGAAATGGAGTTAATTAGTTAAATATAATTGCAACTTCCTTGGAGTTAAAATGTGCTGCATACTGGCAGAAAACGCTGTTTTACCATATGGTATTGGAACAGTCTGCAATGATGTCTTTTCCTCTACCTTTTTCTGAAGACTGAGCATGGACTTAGATTATTTGTGGCTTCCCAAGTATTTGCAAGCCAGCTCACTGGGTGCCCCAAAGCAGAAGAGAACCATGCTTGTTCAGTTCTTAACACGTGCTAAAACCCAAACCAACAAACAATAAATCTTGGTTTTGCAAAGCATTTTATGAAAGCCTAAAGTTTCACATTTTTGCGGTTTTGGGAAACTTTCAGGATTTTTTTTCTTCTGAGTTCAGTCAAGATCTCCTAACTCACTCCTGAGTAGTGTTATTAATAACATTGGAAGAGTCTTTGAGGGAAGTTATCAAAAAATAGTAGGAGGAAAAGGTTATGGACTTAACATGGAAATCATTTAGAATAAGAAAGAGGTTAAAGAAAGGAAAACATAGGCAATTGAGTCATTATTTAATGTGGTTTTCAAATTAAAAAAAGACTAATAAAATGAGAGTTTGCTATACAAATATGCACATTTATTTAACTTTTGTGATCTAAAATAATGAACAACAAGGCAGTTACTGTATGTAGAAAATGTTGTCAGATAAAGAACCCAAGGAAAATTGCCTTGTTGCCTTCTTTAAAAATAATTCCTCTGTGGATTTATGTCCTCATCAGTGATTTTCCACACTGTTCATTTTTAAGATACACTTCAATATCCACCCCCAAAAAGAAAACTCCAAACCTGCTAAGAAAAAGCCACTCTGATCTCTTAGATTTATACCTCTCTGTGAAATTGCTCTCCAAGCTCCTAAGCTTCTTTTCTTATTGTAAGAGAGATATATAGGGACTCACACAAATGTTTAAAAATTCTGACTTAGAAGTGAAATAAGAGTTTATTTTCAAGCGATGGAAGTATATTCGGATCTTAGAACAGCAGCATTGCCTTAATTACACTTGTATCTCAATTTTTTTTGTGTGTTTTTTTCAGTTTTATAGCCCTGTTAATGCTATCAGGTCAATAAAGTCAGTAGCGTTAACTGAAAAATTGGCAATGAATGTTTTCAAGCTTCATTGCTCAGATAGGATAATTATTGTGATGTGCAGATTTTCTTCTGTTAAAAGTAAACACTTATATTGCATAAATAAGTAGGTCCTCATTTTAGTTGTTAAATCTGTCAGATGGGCTTGTTTGCTTTTTTTTTTTTTCCTACACATAGTGTGTAAACAGAAGGTGAATTATACAAATGAGCAAAGCCAGGATTAGGAATTGCTCCAAAATAAACTGCAGACATGGGAGAACTCATGGAATTACTGCTAGTAGTTTCAGGGATTTTGCGATTCAAACCCGCAGGAATTTACAGTATATAATGTAATAAAATACATAATTTACAAATTAGGGCTGGTTTTCTTCAGCAGGTCTTATCTGTGGCAGGTGTCCTCTAAAACAAGTATTGAATGTCATTAAAAAAATAAGGAGAAAACTCCTTTGCTGTTCTAATTTATTTCTGTTATTTTTAGAATGATCATCTTTGTCTTAGTGAAAAAGTGAGAAATTACTGGAAGGTGGTACCTGTCAGAGGAGATTTCCTTGCAGCAGCAAGCTTTAAAAATACGATCCTAATTTTCCATTTTCCATTAAGAAAATCACGGATGATTTCTCTCTGGCTGCCCCTTGAAGTTGGCATACTAAAGATTAAGTTGTCAATTCTTTCTAAAGCAGACTTTTCTGAGAATTGTCAAAAATATTTGCATTTATTCTAAAGAAGAAAAATTTAAAAGCCAGGCAATCTCAACAGTGTCCACAGGAGAGAAATATCCTGCTTGCATCATAGCTTACCTAGCCTCTTGCTCCATCGACTACAAAGTGTGAAACTCCATCTCTTGACTTCTCCATGCTACTTTGTGGCACTGCATAAAGGCATGCTCATCTTATCACAAAAATCCCAGTTTCTGGAATCCTTAGACAGGCACTAGGCTTAATACAGTTAGGTCTGCTTCATAACCTTGTTAAATAGTCAATGCGCAGCTAAATGCATTTGCTGTAGGAGCTAGTGTCTTGTGCAGCTCCTTGGGGATCTCTTCATCTCTCCATATTGCAAAATGTCTTTGATTCTTTCCTGTCTCTGGTCATGCACAGATTTAGACAGGACATAAGGAGGAATTTCTTCACCATGAGAGTGGTCAGGCACTGGCACAGGTTCCCAGGGAAGCTGTGGCTGCCCCATCCCCAGAGGTGTTCAAGGCCAGGTTGGATGGGGCCTTGGGCAGCCTGATCTTAGTGGATGTCCCTGCCCATGGCAGGGGGGTTGGAACTAGATGATCATTAAGGTCCCTTCCAACCCAAACTGTTCTATGATTCTATGATTCTATGATCTGCTCAAAATTCAACCACATTAGAGATTGGCCTACTGACATATTTTGATACTATCACCCTGATTCTCTGTTGCTTTACACACAAGTTGCCATTGCCTTGTCAGATGTTCCTCTGACCTGTACAAAACAAGTGTAATTTACTATAAATCAGAGTTATTAGTTGGCATTTCCAGTAAATTTTTGTGTGAGGATTCTTGAGTGGGTGCGTATGTATTTTAAACTTATCTTGTGACCCTCAACGTACCTTATTGTGATGAAGTGTGTGCCATCCTGCTCTTTCTATTATTTCATCAAAGAATATTTTAATTTTTTCCTTTTAACTCACATAATGACACTCTATTCTATCTATGTGAGAGAATTCTGTATGAAATATTCTCACAAGAAGGAAATATTTCCTTTTATGTGTCCTTAAGCAAATGAAAATCCTGTGCAGTGGAACACTGGAGCTGCTGAAAGACCTGGTCCAAGCACCAAAAATTTAAGAACCAACCCGTGCCACCTATTCTGCTTGAATATGTTGACCTGGAAAGTATTTACGGGCTATTGCTATTATTATTGATTATCACCTGACACTAAGCAATTACAGAATTTTCCATCCCTGCCCACAGGATGCTCATAAACTAACTCAATCACAGTAATTTTATTAGTCATTTAGAGTTTCTTAAGGCCCCAATTCAGCCTGCAGAACTGTCGATGAACAAAGACATAGTAAAAGACAAATTTCTGAAAAGCAGTAATGTAGTTTAAGGAGAAGACAGGTAAAGGAAGTAGATCGGTTTGCATCATGCAGAATTTACCTACTTTTCTCAATTTGACTAGGAATACCAGACAGGTGAGTTTAATTGCTTATAGCCTTATCAGCCAAAAAAGATGGGAGGAAAGTGTTCATCATCATTTAACAGATAGTGAAAAAAGACACAAGACATTAAGGTCAGATTTTAAAAGCCATTAAAAACCCAAAGAGGTAGATGACGATGAAACATTGTTTAGGAAGTTAAAGTTATTGCCTATGTGCATCATGAAATGTCTTTTAGAAATATGGTTTTAAGAAATTTTTCCAAGGTCACTGAGAAAGTATGTAGACAGATCAGTTTGCACACATAACCTGTGAGCACAAGAATATCTTTTGCTTCCTTGAAAACAAAATATCTATTCATTCTGCATAAGTCCAGTGGTGCTCCTCCATCCTCACTTGAGCACTGCAGATGGACCTGACTTGGTATTGCCTCTATGCCCCATGGAGAGTTTCTCCTATAGTGCTCTTATTCCAAGGAGACAAGTTGCCATCAGATAAGTTATGCTGAAAAAAATTGTTTATTTTATTACCGTATCTGTCCATAAGGAGTGGCAATGAAATCTCTCCTTAAGTTTTATTTCAGCAATGAATATGGCCATTACAGTAATAAAAAAGGTAAAATCCATGAGAAAGTAGATATTTTGGGGAAAAAAAGCACAATATTGGTTAAGCACTTTTAATACCTACAAATCCTGCTGTAGTAGGATCATAAAGGGAGATGAATCAGGCAATAATTTCACTGTTCCAATGATTAATTGTGTATTTCTGCTCATAAGGACACCAGAATTGCTTTTTCAGAGGTCAAAATATTCCTGAGAGAGTACAGTATCATTAACGTCATTGAGCTAGATAACCCACCTACCACAAGCAAGGGGGATCATTGCTTCAGGTTTTCTGCAGTGAAAGTCCATTTGAAGTCAGATAAAAGAAAATGAGAAAAGATTTTTAGGGGATGAGGTCTGGTGTTCTAACTGGAAAGAATTTTGCACAAGCAGAGCAGCACTTCCAGCTTTGCTCAAAATATTAAAAAAGAGGTGGCCAAAGAATACTGTCTCGTTCACGCATAAATGAGTTCCTCTGTTGCTGTGTCAGACAAGTGCATTGGAACAGACATGTCAGATGCTGTTTCTCCCACAACTGAATAACCCTTTACGCAGCCCCAAGGCTATGCAGTTCAGGTAAACAAAATAAACCAGCTCTGCAGAGCAACGTCACACTCCTGACAACTGGACAGACCACTGGCAAGACAGACAGTCCCTTTCTGGTAGGTTGACTTTGGCCATCTCCCATAACATCAACCAGCCACTTTTTCGCAGTGGGTAGCATGCTGGTGGTGGCATGGACAGCACAAACTGGCCTCCAGGCTGCTGTGGGACTGACAGCCTTGGCCTGAGGTTGGGAGAGCCCTGAGCACACATTGCCCGTGGTGAGCAAGGGTAGTTGCGCATGTTGTTTGTACATTTCACAACACTAGACCCTGGTGCACTTCTGTCCCCTTTCTCCTCAGCCACTCAACTGGAGATTTCTGCAGCTTTTTGCAAAGCCCTGGACCTTAGGAAAAGGAAGCACACACAGTCCCAGTCTGCATCATGCCAAGGTTTCACAGACAGCTGGGTGCTCCCCACAGCCATGGACAAAGGGAACTCTGTGACACCTGCCTTCTCTGCCTGAACCTTACCTCAAAACAAAGGGTGCTTGAGACTGGAGGGTAGAGAAGCTCTGCAAAGGGATCTGGACAGGCTGGCCCGCTGGGCAGAGTCCAATGGCATAAGGTTTAACAAGGCCAAATGCCGGGTCCTGCACTTGGGGCACAACAACCCTATGCAGTGCTACAGACTAGGAGAAGTCTGTCTAGAAAGCTGCCTGGAGGAGAGGGACCTGGGGGTGTTGGTTGACAGCCGACTGAATATGAGCCAGCAGTGTGCCCAGGTGGCCAAGAAGGCCAATGGCATCTTGGCTTGGATCAGAAACTGCATGACCAGCAGGTCCAGGGAGGTTATTCTCCCTCTGTACTCAGCACTGGTGAGACCGCTCCTCGAATCCTGTGTTCAGTTCTGGGCCCCTCACCACAAGAAGGATGTTGAGGCTCTGGAGAGAGTCCAGAGAAGAGCAACAAAGCTGGTGAAGGGGCTGGAGAACAGGCCTTATGAGGAGCGGCTGAGAGAGCTGGGGTTGTTTAGCCTGGAGAAGAGGAGGCTGAGGGGAGACCTCATTGCTCTCTATAACTACCTGAAAGGAGGCTGTAGAGAGGAGGGTGCTGGCCTCTTCTTCCAAGTGACAGGGGACAGGACAAGAGGGAATGGCCTCAAGCTCCGCCAGGGGAGGTTTAGGCTGGATGTTAGGAAAAGTTCTTTACAGAAAGGGTCATTGGGCACTGGAACAGGCTGCCCAGGGAGGTGGTTGATTCACCTTCCCTGGAGATGTTTAAGGCACGGGTGGACGAGGAGCTGAGGGGCATGGTTTAATGTTTGATAGGAATGGTTGGACTCGATGATCCGGTGGGTCTCTTCCAATCTGGTTATTCTGTGATTCTGTGATTCTGTGATTCCTGCATTATTGGAAATGTTTGAGAAGTTTCTTTCTGATTCCTTGGCTATCTGGTTGCTCAGACATATGTCAACAAGAATGGGAGCTTGATAGAAATGGCAGAAGAGCCCTAATCATTTCCCTCGGAAAGTGAAGCCCCCTGTAAAAAATCCTTATTCTTACTAGGTTGAGGTGCTCTAGTTATTGGCTAATCTAAGCTGTTTTTTTTTTTCTCCTGAACTCTTTCAGGTCCTGTAAACATATAAAATATTCACTAAGAAGGAAAGTGGCAGTCTTCATAAACCAGTCCTACAATCTGATCCCGTCATATCCAAGTCCATGCTCTTCAGGTAGCGTATATACTACTTGACCTTACTACCAAAGAATTCTGCCATCAATTGTTTTTAAGCAAGTTTTGTTGTAGTCCTACACCAGTGTTGAATAAAACCACATTCTGAAACCTCTTATTTTCATAAATTGGAAATTTTGGGTTCTTTCTAACCCTAAATTCTTGAAACATGTACCTTCTCTCCCAGCTGAATAAAGGATTATTTGCTGCTGCTTTATCAAATTGGGAATGATCCTAGAACAACAGCAACGCAATAGGAGAAAAATGGCTCATCTGTGTCATTGGTAATTCCTAAATTAAAGTCTGTAAATAACATGAAAAGACTTTTATTGATGTCACAATCTCAAACGTTCCTAAGTCAACTGGAAGTTGTCAGCTGACATGAGAGCTCTTCAAATTTGTTTATTTTATTATTCTCGGCACACACATAAAACAATTCAGGCTAAAAATGCTCTGAAGGTCAAAGACACTATATTTTATTTTTTTTTTTTTTATGCTTTTTAACTATAATTTTCTTTACTTTTTATGCACTTCTGCTTATCTTCATATAAAAATTAAGAATAAACCAAGTCTCTGTCTCCCAACAAATACATTCCACATGTACACAGAATCTTAAATAGTTTCTGCACAAATTAAAAATCTTTCTAAACAAAACTTTCAGTTTGGTAAATCAGAAAAAAAAGTTCCATTTTATCCTGTGGTTGATGACAGACACAGAGTCATTTATTTAGACACAATTATGTTCTGTTTGCAGTTCAAGAAAACAATGAGGTACATTAGGCATGAAATAATAACTGTATTGTTGAAGCTGTCAGTCTCAGGAAGATAGCTAAATAACGTAGGAAAGTCAGCTCCTCCATCAGAATCAGACAGTACCTGCTTCTTGAGAGATGGCTGAAGAGGGAAAACCTTCATTTTACAAGAGAGATAATAGCACTCAGCTAAGTTCTTCCAATGGTTGATGATTCTTACTTTGAGTTTAATGCTTGTTTAATGATGAGCTTTTGCTGGGAATTCAATGAAAGTTCTCTGCAGGCTCTTTAAATTGCACTCACTCACACATTGACCCTCTTATTGTACTTTTTTTCTGTAGGGTCATAGCAGAAATTTCTTTGTATATCTTTTAACTTTGAAAAAGGTAGGCTCAGAGGCAAGTCCGAGAGACTTATGACCTTTTTTTTTTTAATCACAGCTTCCAAAGTTAGAAAATCTAAGGCAGCAATTACAATCTGTTTTAAAATATTCAAAGTCACCTGTAACCTCTACCCCCTCCTTTTTTTTTTGGTGTTTTTTGTTTTCCCTTCTCCTCTAGTGTTAGTTGATACATTGTGGTGAAAATGGATGATTGTGAGGATTAAAACAAAGTGATTTATATGTTGAAAACTGAAGAAACTACCACATGGTCCTAGTCAGCCATCAGCTCTGTTCTGTTTGAATTAAAGTGTTGACAGAGAAGCAAGCTCATATTCTTTGTTTCTGTGTGCAGGAAATGGCTTCAATTTCACTTGATCTTTCCAGGCTTCTAATTTCACAGGCATAATATCACAGGTTTGTTTGGTAATTTCTGAACTTCATTTGCACATATTGACTTTTGGTTTATAAAGCTCAGTTTTGGTTGTGTCCTAGAGGATAAGAATTGAAGCGTGAAAGTTGAATGAAACTACCAAAATATCATTTATGGTTTAGGTGTGCAGCAGAACAAGTTCTACTTAAATTGGAATAAATTGAATCATTGGAGATGTGTTACATGCTGGAGATGCACCATATCAAGAGGAATATAGCAGAAAGACCAAAAACCCAGTAGGCTTAATGATCTCAGCCACATCAGATTATAAATAAAATGAGGAATTAGCAGTAATCTTCTGTTTAAAGCCTTAACAATTCTAGACCCTGAGACAAAGTGCATACAGAGAGTGACAATGGAGAAAGTTCAAGGCATTCTCCTTTTCAAGGTTATATAAGAAAAAGAGAAGTATACTGTGAATAATGAATTTGTCTCATACCCTGGATGAGATGCTGTTCAAAACGACTGTCACCCATATTTCTTTAGCTTTTATGGGTCTGAATGAAAACTAAAATCATGTAATGATGAACTAGATCCCAAGGTATTTAAACTCTGTTGTTCAAGTTAAGTTCAATTTCAGAGTGTAATACCAGAAAAAATCCCACTGGGAGTTATTCATTTTTTTTTTCTACAGGTTCAACATATGTAAGAAGACTTATACCGTCATTTAAAATCAATCAAGTGAATACAGGGCTCATTGGAGGTGAGCAATTTGCATTCCACATGTCTGAGCTTTCACTCACTTTCATGGGTTTTACACAAGTAACTCTGTGGTGATGTTTCTGATTTACAGTAAGATGCATCACTGATGTAGTTGAGTGACTGGTTCATCATTTCCATTAACTACATTCAAACCTCATGTGAAAAGTTACATATCCCAGTTGAGAGTTTAATATAATCCCTAGAAGTGGAAGTCCTATATCTTAGTTATTCTTAGTTTCTTTTCAGGTAAGACCCAAACATCACATTTATTTCTGCATCTTGCCTGTTTTATTTTTGAGAGAGATTGTGGAATAAAGATTGTGGCAAGAAATCTGGCATGATATGAAAACTGGCAAGAAAGAAAAAAGTGCCTCCAACAGGTCAGATACTGAGCAAAGTGCATACTTGCTTGAGTAGTGGGAAAAAGAGAACTAGGCTTTGCTTCAGCGTTACTCATAAGTAAATGGGCTACACAGTTGCTAAGCAAGTAGTGTTTTATATTCTGTGTACTGCAAGTACCATCAGCTCAACTCTGCTGTCAGTTCCAACAACAGACTCGGGGGAAGTTTCTGTGATAATAAGGCAGTGCAATGTTATTTCCCAGTCACAGATGGATTTCAGCTCCCCCCCCAACTAAAATATTTGCTTCATTCCTCTCCAAACTATGAAAATATAGAACAAATTGCAATGTGAAAATTGAACTTCTGAAATCTCTGTTCCCAGTATTTAGGCTATGACTTTGAAATTATAAAAAATAAATGACATCCATCTTCACTGCATGTGTGTTTACACATGCATTAGTTTATACATATGAATAATTACAGTAGTTAGGGTGATTATATGCATATTTTTTAATGTGTTAAATCTTGCAGAAGAAGGCCAACCAAGCTGTAATGCTGACTACCAATGCTGCAATTATTAAAAATGTTGTATTAATGGCAAAAGATGATAATCTTCTTAGGGTAGTGCCTTCTAATACATATTTAGAGTTTCTGACATACCCATGTGGGTCAAAATCAAATAATGTTTTGAGTTCTGTAGAAAATGCCATCCCTCACTCCTACCCACACAATAATGTGGAAACTGCAAATGCAGAAATGTGAACAGAACAAATGACTCCTAATGCAGGATGCAGTAATTGACAAACAACTACTCATTCAGTAAAACAGCTAAAAACATTTTGTGACTAGAAATGCATCTTGTGGTTATCTGTCATTATTTCTTTTCTTGCAAAATATGTCTATTTATATGACCATTCCCTTGTACTATTTTTAGCTTAATGCTAGTGAACTGTAGATGCCTTCAAGATTTTATTGCTCTTTATCTTGTGAAAAATGCTCAGTAAATTTTAATGTCAAACTGTAAACTCATAACTCCAGTGAGTTTTTCCCTTTGTCTTCACATAGTTTTTGTCCACTTGCATTTCATTTTGATAGCAGCAATTGTATCCATTTTATTTCCATATGTAAAATTTACGGGTGGACAAGGTGCTGAGGGGCATCGTTTAATATTTGATAGGAATGGTTGGACTCCATGATCCAATGGGTCTTTTCCAACCTGGTGATTCTGTGATTCATATTTTCAGTGTGGTTTTTTTCTGTAACATGGTAGTTCCTAAGGCTTTGAGGTCATAACTGCTGCAGTTTGCACATCTGGGCTTTCAACTTCATGGCTTGTCTTCCCCATCCTTTGAAGTATGGAGAAGAGCCTGTAGAAGGGAAGGCTCCAAGAAGATCTTATAGAAACCTTCCAGTATCTGAAGGGGCTGTAAGAAAGCTGGGGAGGGACTGTTCACAAAGGCTTGTTGTGGTAGGATGAGGGACAATGGGTATAAACTGGAGAGGGACAGATTTAGATTAGACATAAGGAAGAATTTCTTCACCATGAGAGTGGTGAGGCACTGGCACAGGTTGCCCAGGGAAGTGGTGGCTGCCCCATCCCTAGAGGTTTTCGAGGCCAGGTTGGATGGAGCCTTGAGCAGTCTGATCTGGTGGGAGATGCCTCTGCCCATGGCAGGAGGGGTTGGAACTGGATGATCTTTAAGGTCCTTTCCAACCCAAACTATTCTATGATTTGCGTGTTTGTGTGTGTGTGACTGCTTGTTTTTCAGCTTTGCTTAGGGTGAAAAATACAAGGTAGGAAAGATTCACAAAATCGAGACAAGGGAAAAAATTTCCATATGAGATCATCTGTCTTCTCCTTTGCAGGTCACAAAGACTGAAAAAGTTGGCAAATGTTGGCACAAGTAGCTCAATTCTGTTTTGCAAGTCCTGGAAGCTTTGTGATTGGTGCTTTTCCCCTCATCCTAAAAAGTGGACTAGGAAACAGTGGAGAGAAAGACAACAGGGATTAAAAGATACCGAAGGCTTTTCTGGAGGTAGCAGATGAGTAGGTGAGGACTTCTTAGCCCTCAAAGCAGAAGACTACAGAAGAGATATGATAAGAATCTATAAAATTAGGAGTGGCATGGAGAGGGTAGACATAATTATTTATCACCCTATTTAAAGAGAAGAACTATGTATCACCAGATAATCATATTAGAAGTTATTTTCAAGCAAAAGAAAAGGCAGTGTTTTTACATAGAACATGTGCTAACATTGTGGACCTCACTGTGGAAGAATACTCTGTGCATCCAAAATTTGCATTGGTTTAAGAGCCGACTAGACAAGCACATGCAAATGAAATTCTTGAAAGATTATAAACTATGCAGAATCACATCCAGTTCAGATAATTCCCATGTGCTGAAAATAGTGGGAAGATGAAATATTGGAGGAGAAATCAGATACACATGATATTTTCTTACAGATCTTCAGATATTAATTTAGAAACAGTGCTCCTTCCAGTTACATTCTTTTGGAAAGTCATCACCTCCTCCCTAACAAAATCAGAAAAAAGGGGCTACAGAAAAGAATCGTAGCAGAACCAAATAATTCTGAGGAGTAGCAAATGATGGTGATGAAGAACATAGGGTCAAAACTGTAAAAAAAAAACCAGCTGATTGATAGGAGTGGGATTCCCTGACACTATCTCCTTCTCTCTGAAGAAACTCAAGGAGCCAATAGAAGATTCCTGGCCATGTTCTGCCTGGTAACTTGGCAAGGCACAGGGATGGAAATGTACCACATGCCTGGATCATCCTCTCAGCCTGCCTTTTCCTTGAACAATGGAAGTCTGGCTTGAGAAGGTCAGGAAGGGTTGGCTGAGGAGGGCCAGAGACTGAGGAGGGCTTTGGATGAGTGGTGAGAGAAAAGCACAGCCAGAATGTCAAGAGATTTTGCTGAAGCAGAAAATGGATTCTAGTCTGACAAACTCACTGTACATGTATACAGGATTTTCTCCTGCCATAGGAGGAAGAAGTAAGGGAATCCATGTTCTATTCCACAGGCACTCCTCTACTCACTCCTCTGCAGAGGTAGTCACCCATTATGTTGGTGAACTTTTGATATGAGCCAGTGCAGCTGTCTTTTGATTGTGAATGCATAAGAATTCACTATGTGGGATAACATTCAGAAATGTGCAGTTAAGAATTTCAAAAATAGCAAATGAATTTTGAAGTTATCTTTGCATGTATTTATTTTGAAGTGATGAATTTTCAGTACCTTATAGAATTGATTTTTCTATGAGGATACCACATATCATGAGTGCTTTTTGCACATATGAAGCCTTATCATAGCATGAGACTGGATATACAAAATGTTCTCTGCCATAGATCTAAACATTAATTCAGTATATAAGCTCACGC
Organism: Phaenicophaeus curvirostris; assembly: GCF_032191515.1. Lineage (NCBI taxonomy): Eukaryota > Metazoa > Chordata > Aves > Cuculiformes > Cuculidae > Phaenicophaeus > Phaenicophaeus curvirostris. The sequence goes on from NC_091392.1 coordinate 195,856,484, forward strand.
TACAGAATAGCATATGAACATTTCAGTTCTTCAGTGGAAATTAATTTGAGACATGCCTCCTTCAGTTCCTTCAGAGGAGGCTTTTCTTTGAATCCAACTGAAACAGACTGATGTGAGATGTGATTAAAGTTAAAATTTTGTGAGAACCTATAGGACACAATGTCAGCTTACTTTTACTTTGTGGATGTACCAATTTCCTCTATTCTCCTAGTTTCTGCTGTGATTAATAGGATTAGTTTTCTTTGTGGGCCTTTTCTTTGCACTGCACTTCATCTTGGATATATGAAAATGGATGAAAAAATGGATTGGGGAATTTATGTGTTAGTGGAAATAGGAGAAATTCCTGCTGTGGCTTACAAAATAAATGTAACACATACTACAATGTGAAGAAGATACTAATAGTTTTCTATGGCCTTGTTTACATAGTCTTTGAGGATACACTCAACATAATCCAGATTTCAGATGAAGGAGGCACTGTGATTTCAGATGACATCTTCAAAAAATATGTTTGAAGACTATTGCAGGAATTCTGCACAGCTGTAAGTCTTGATGATCTGGATATTTTAACATGCAGACTATTGCAGTTAGCTCAAAATACAAACAAGTTCCCCATGGCAATGTGAAATACAACTTTCAAACAGAGGAACACTGCATGTTGGTGATGAAGTTTTACAATCTTGACAATTTTCTCACCATATAACCGTAGATTAAAACTTCAGTGAAGCAATGTCTCCACCACTAGAGTGTTTCAAATTCTGCTGGACCTCAGCATATAAGATTTCTGATCTATTATATAACGGAACTATGTGGGCAGGCACCAGCAACATAGTGAAAGAAATAATAATCTATCATGTACTCAGGGGACACAATTAGTGTGACAAGTCACATGGAGGTTAGGCTGTACTCAATGCAAAGAACTAACCAACAAATAAGGCCTCTTATATCAGTAAGTTGTGCATTCCTTGGCTGCAGGCTAAAGAGTATTTCTCTTGCATCTTGCACAGCAGATGGAGCTGGGGAGTTATTACATCACTAGACTGATAATATATGTGACCTCTAACCCAAGTTGTAGAAAGACACAAGGCTATTGGTTGCATGGATCAGCAACTAGTTTTGGCACTTGATGGACCTACTGGTTAATAACATAGGAACAGACATTTTTTGCCCATGAGTTTTAAGTAATTTAATAAGGCTGAGATACAGTATTTGTTTTGGAGAAAAATAATCGTGATAAATAAAGAATTCAGCCAAAAGTGACTTTAGTCCAATGTACGTAGAGTGCACAATGTCCTTCTTTAAATTCGTATCTAGCTCCTTGAGTATTTTTAATTAACAAAGGAAATATTGCAGGGGCTGGAAGAGGCTTTCCAAAACAGCAGAAAAACTAAGTATATGAGAAGAAATGTGTTCCAGAGAGCAACCTTCAACTGAAGGAACCCTAAGCCATGTGGGATGTTTTAATTCAATTCCTATAATTTCTTTTTTGAATAATTTTGTACGTTTCTAGCCCTAATGCTAACCCCTGTACTGTAGCTCAATAAGTCTTTAAAACTGACATAACAGCTTGCTGCCATGTCTGAGAGAAGGAGGTCTTTTCCTCTCTCAAGTACTTTCTCTACTGTTGTTCTTGGTGATGATTTTATTGTGCTGACTTTGTCATTTGTCAGATCTTGAGAAAGTCAACAGAATATGAACGTAGTTCCAAATGGATGACTATTCCTTCTGGATGAAGGAGTTAAACTGGTTTAGAGAAGAGTTCTAGGGTGACTGCAGGGAAAGGACTATCCTTATTAAATGTAATATAAAAGCAATGATTCAGATATATCAATAAACTTCAGTAGAATTCAACAATCTCTCTAGCATTGCCCATAATGAGTGGAGCCCTTTTTAGAAATTCTGAACCTACTCTGGGTAAAGGAAAATCTTTAGTCTAGCACAGCTCTTGCAGAAAGACTACAGATAAGCCAGTGTTGTCAATGGAGGCAAACTCTGTTTGTGCCTATGATCAATAAAGGATGCAGAAATAGCTTAGTTTTCTCATCTCTTCTATTTCTAAACCTTTTAACCATAAGCCTGCAGAAAGGACTATAATGAAGAACAACCAAGGGACTAAACAGCCGAGTGACTAACACTTGCAGAATAAACCTGGTTGAAATGAGAGGCCTCAGCTAAAACAACTCATCAAGGCCTGTGAAAGTAGTTTCAACTATACAAATACATTCATCTTCAATCCCAAATTTTAAGAAAAATATATACATTTGAAGTGAGACTATTCCAGGTTTATTTTTTTTTTTGATGGATACAGCTATTTTTAACCTATCTCCTAAGTGCAATACATCCAACCTTTCAATATGTCTTACTCAAATATTGGCCTTTAAAATTTCTCACTGTAACTACTTTTGTAAGGCCTGCACTTTCAGGAAAGAATGCTCACTCTGGCTTCTGCTGTAAATATTGTATCCAGGCCTCGAATCAGCCACCAAGTTCATTTTTTTACAAGCTTTAAGTCTGCCATTAACCACAAACAGGGGTTCAATATCTATTGGAAAAACTCATAAATTGTGGCCTTCAGCAGAAATCAATCAACAGTCTAGTCTGGTGGGCTGCATCATACCCAAGAAAATCAAAACAAACCCAGAACAGGTTGGCAGGTAAGTTCTTTATATTTAATGCCACCTACAGAATTAACACAAGATATTTTTATTTGCTGTGAGCTGGACTTATGCTGTCTTTTTATAAGTGACCAGTAAGAGATACAGGTCCTTATTTTCTGATCTCTATCTTTAATCTCAAAATTATTAGTAATCAAAAGAATATTATACAGACATGGGCTGTTGTCTCTTGGAAAACATAGCACCCATCCTTGCCTTCTAAGCTATACAGAGACAGCTATAAATTGATCCCCTTCGCATAGTGACTTACCTAGCCTTGATTCATAATCTTTCAAGAACTGCCAGCCTCCCCCTCCAACCCAACACATTGCCCACATTTAAAGCAGATTTAGGTCCTGTACTTCAGTTCTAACAAGTCAATCTCTGTCCTCTAGTTGCTGTTCAAACTTTCACATCAGAGATGGAAGTAGAAGAGGTAGCATTACTTTGCAGGAATGTGACCGCCACTAGGCACAAGAAAAAATCCCCTAAGTCTTGCAAGGGTGGTATGGATATTCAGGTTTCTGTCATTCTTACCTTGTGCTTGGAAAAACACATCAGCTTCACATCTGATCTCCACCCTGGGCTAAAGCTATAATATGTCTGGCTTATTCACACCCCAGTTTGTGGGGAGAACTGTGACTTACAAAGTTAGCCCACCAAAGAATGATTCTACAAGTTCTGAGGAAGAGACTTGGTGCTGCATTGAGAGAGCTCCCTCTCAATTTATTTTTCTGTGTTGGAGAGAAAAATCTAAGATGGGAGATGTCTTCTGTTGCTCACATTTAATTGTTCTGATGGGCTTGGTTTCCTAGCTATCATCAAGGTGAGGACTAAGGTGTGGTAAAAGAAAAATTTTCATTTTGTAACCTGGATGATGCGTCTGATAAATGTAATTCTTCCCATCACTTTGCCAATCCCCCTAAACTACCCATAAACTAAGCCATGATTAGCCATAGTCATCAAGTTGGTAACAATATTAATTATCCAGTTGTGATTCCTTTGCTCTATGACATCTGCTCAGTGACTGCTTCTAATCTAGATAATCCTACAAGAGAGAACTTAGAATTAATTGCATGTTGTGCCTTTCACCCTCTTCTACTGCTCTGACTGTGAGGGAATCACGGAGGCTCTGCAGGATCAAAATAAGTAGGTTTACAAAAGATATGAGATCCTCATTCCAGACCTATCCTTTAAATTCATAGTTCCTTTCCATTCCCAGTGCTTATTCATCTCACAATACCCAAACAGTATGCTTCAGTCTTCTAAGTATATGTAAAGGAATTAATTTTTTAAGTAGAGTTATGTTTTGCTTCTATTTCCTTTTATGAAAGTCTTAAGAGTTATTATGTTACTATAAAAATATAAGAGGATTTAGAATAGTTTACCACAGTGAGAGGCTGAAATCAATATTGTTTATACGGGCATGAATGTTATTGACTGTGTATTTACAATAACCTCCAGAAAGTAACTCTTAAACCATTAAACAACCTGGCAAAGTATACACTTTCATAAATCTGACTAAACATTTTACAATAATTTAATTAATTACTAGGAGAGAACTACCCATTTGATGGATTTTATCATTTGGATAAAAGAAACAAGAAAGACGTTTCAGTATTGACTTAATTCAAAGTGCCTGTTTTCTCCAGCTTGGTATTTGCAACTGGACAAATGCCTTTTTCTTTAGAAGAAAAGACTTCACAGTGAAACATAACCCAAAAAAGATTAATCTGAAGACAACCGATATAACTTGTACAGAACATTGTTTACTATGTTGTTGATAGAGGGCAGCTCAGAAAATACATTGAAATGTCATTGTTTGGACGTAAAATATTTAAATGTGACTATGTAATCAATTACTCCACCTCCTTTAAACCAAGGTTCACAGGAAAATTTGGGCTGAAATTGAGTACTCAAGAATTCCCAGAAAAAAGATAGCTGAGGAGCACTTTTTATTAGATCATTATGTTACACATAAGTGCCCATTAGAGATCATTGTCTACATGCATAAGGCATTTTCAGTAGATCACTGCTGCAGACAGTTTTCCATTTTATAGAGAAGATAGACTAATGAAAATGCAAAAGAGAGTTTCAGAGATGTGAGGTGACAATTCTGAAGATTCTACCTGGGCTTGTGCAAAGCATTTGACACTGCCTCAAATGACATCCTTGTCTCTAAATCAGAAAGACACGGATTTGATGTGTGGACCACTTAGTAGATAAGGAATTGACTGGATAATCATACTTTAAAAGTTAAAGTCAATGGCTTGATGTCCAAGTGGAGAACAGTGATGAGTGGTGTTCGCTCAGGGGTCAGTATTGAGACCAATGCTGTTTAACATCTTGTTACAGACATGGACAGTGGGATTAAGTACATCCTCAGCAAGTTTGCTGACGACACCAAGCTGTGTGATGTGGTGGACGTGCTGGAGACAAAAGATGCCATCCAGAGGGGTCTTAACAGGCTTGAGAGGGTGGCCTGTGCAAATCTTATGAAGTTCAACAAGGCCAAGTGCAAGGTTCTACACCTGGGTTGGAGCAATCCAAAGCACAAATATAGGCTGGACAGGGAATGGAGTGAGAGCAGCCTTAATGAGAGGGACTTGGGGGTGTTGGTTGATGCTGAGCCAACAATTTGCCCTTGCAGCCCAGTGAGCTTGCAACCCAGGATACAAACTATTCTATGATTTTATGATGATTCTATGAAATTTCAGTTTGTCAGTGGCAGAACTGGGGACCAGGGCTCAGATCTGCTGAGTTAGTAGTCTTATGTCTTAAGGAGGAGAATATATGACTTAGTCTTACATTTTGTGTGGGAGTTGTTTCAGCAGAAAGTTGTCCTTGGGAGAGATCTTAATCTGTGAGATGTGTCTATTGAGTTAGTTTGTGTTTGCATTATATATGAAATAGGAAAGACTTCATGGCTACCTAAGAACTGAAAAGATTGGTTAGGTGCCACTTTGCAACTGAAATCTATTTCCCTTACACCACAGTGTTCCTATGATCTTTCTGGATTTAACTCTGACCAGATCCCATCTTCTGTCATTCAATATGGATTTTTATGACACAAGATGATTGGAAAAGAAAAGAGATCATGGAGGTTTGTGGTAACCTGTGGTAACTGTAGATGAATAGATTTGTTTGTTCGTTCGTTCGTTCGTTCGTTCGTTCGTTTGTTCATTCCTTCCTTCCTTCTTTTTATTTTTTATGTAATCAACTCTACAACCAACAGAGTTATAAGAAATATTAATTCAGCAGCAATATTTTGGAATAGAGAGCAGTAAAGGTATAGGTCATGAAGCTAAGCTAAAGCACAAACAAAATTTTGGTGTTATCAGTAGAGAAAAACTAAGGTTCTGGAAAGTATTATAGAGACAATTGCAGATAGCTTTATCTTAGGTTAATAAGGCAAAAGAGAGAGACATATTAAATATTATCCTGAAAGTCTGTGTCTGAACCCTGATCTTATTTTAGTACTTAATCCATAGAAATTCTTCCCTTGTGTCTACCCAGTCTTTCTCAGTTTATCTTTTCTGGTATGTTACACTGGATAGGTTACTCTTATTTCCCTCCAGACCCATCACCTGCAGCTGTAGTTTCACTCTTGTTCCTTCATCCCTTTAACTTTTAACTTTTTGAACTTGGCCCTGAAAAAGGAATGGACTATAACTTTGAGTCATAAGAGAAAACTCATAGGAAGGGCAGAAACTAACTGAAGGAAATGTGAAGTTCCTGGCATTCTTCATCTCTAAAGATGCACACACATCTAGACATCTTGTCCGGTGTCACATGAGAGGGAACAGAAGTAATCCAAAGTGTTAAGCATGAAGTACAGAGTGACTTAATTGCAGGATTTCTGGATTTCCTGTTTGGTGAATCCAAACTAATAAAAATAAAAACACAACAGAGCATCAGTTTCTTGAAAACAATGTGATTCTGCTAAATGAAAATAAGGATTATGCCATTTTCCAGTAATGTCATAGACAAAGTTTTTAATTAGCTAGACAGTGGATAAATGTGTATAATTTATCCAGAGGTTGATCTCGTGTACAGTTTTGTTCCCAAGTTCTTATATTGCTAAAAATCCTTCTCTTGCATTGTTTGAAAACTGTGCATCCTCTATATTTTCCATTTGTAGCTTTACACTCCTGCTGAATCACTCAATGTTCGACTTCACATTCTTGACAGGCTTTTATGTGTTTGCTTACAGTATAATTAAATTTTCTGTGTTCATTAGTTCCCAGCTCTAACTTACATTTAGTCTCTTCGATGTAATTACTCCACTGTGTACATTAAGTCAAAAGTGCTATTCTGTGTCTGTCCAAATTTTATTTAAAAAGGGCAAATGTGTGGTCAATTACACTATTACACATACAATTGTATCTGTACTAAAAAGAGGCTCTTGAGCCTCTAGTGTGCTTTTAGTGACATGAATTACAGGCATATATATCCTTTTTCACACTCTTTTCTGTATTTTTTTTTTTGTTTGGCCTGCTATTAGTGGCAAATTAATTGACTTTAGGAAAAGAAACCAAATAAGCAAATAATAGATTAAATGAAAGATTTCACATGGTGATAGAATTAATAGAGAGAGGATCCATAGTCTTTCGGAATTGACTTGATTGCTAGAGTTAATTATCCAATACAATTTCACTATCTCATTATTCTGTGCTGCAATATTCGAGCAAAACAAAAGAGAAAGACTGGGTGAATCCCCCAACATCTAGATACTAGAAATATTGTGGTTGGAAGCTGTAATGTCAGTCCCACATGTTAACCCTGTTGAAAATTCTCTTGAAAATCAGGCTCCAGAAAGCAAAACCAAATTAATGTAAGACTAACTTTGAAATCTTGAGAGTATTTTCAAAGATCTTTTAATCTGATTTCTAGTGTCTGATCTTGCAATCACATGCATAACACTTAAAGTAGAGATCATTCTGTTTATTCTTCCAGATTAATTTAATGTTTCTGATGTAATCTCCAACTGCTGCAGACTGTAAATTCAAGGAAAAAATTATTAACAGTTGGATTAATCTCACTTGACTTCAGTTAGCTATGCAGTCTAAACTAACAGTCTAGGCACACAGTGGAGAGAAACAGACACCTCTAGCAAACAGTACAGCTCCTCCTAAAAGTAAAACATTTAAGGCAGGGTCAGCCAGCATCTCTTGGAGGTACCTACCTCTCTCTGTTAAATAAGGGAGTCTTTAAGCTTAGCTGTGTAGGTGTTCTAGTCCTAGTCTAAAACTAGATACATTGCATCGAGCCTCCAAACAAATGTATTCCAAGGTAATTTGTCTTAATACAATGGTTTATGCTGAAATGAACAAAGAATAGTTTGGAATAACTTTGCATTTGGTGCAATATTCTTAGAGAATGAATGAGCATTTATGCCATTTCTTGATGTTTCATAAACTTGCTTTGCAGAGTATGCTCTGTGAGAGTGTGGTAGAGGACAGACATGTTCACATCTTGCTCTAAATGAATAGCTTTTAGAGTAGCCATCCATAGTAAAGCAAATTTTTCTAAAATAAGCAATAAAACACAAAGAGATAAAATCTGACTTATAAATAGTTTTTATCAGGTTGAAATAGCATCTAATATGTTTTGTCCTGAAGTAAATTTATATTGCCAGTTTAACAGCCTTTCATAAACTAGATTTGCACTTAGTGGGCTAAATTCTCCTTTCAATTAATTTTCATGAATGGAGCTTGCTGTGGTGTAAACGAGAAGAAAATCCACTTCCAAATGCCTGGAAGCCTTTATTGGGAGTTTGCTGACGTTGCATATAAGGATACTAAAACAATGTTATCTTCATCTAAGCATAGTCTTTAAATTAGATAGCAGTTAAGATATGTCTTCTTTTATTCTGCTGATTTGGAAAATGGAATACATTTATTGGAAGAAAGGATGAAGATTAAAAGTCAATGAGATTTTATTGCATCATGGATAATTATTTCCCATTGTTTTACCATTATTTCTTCATTTAGGAAAAGATGATGATTCAAATAATTTATCAGCTCAGTGGCTTTATGTTCCACACACAATGCGAGAAATTGTAGTAAATTTCAATAATGGAACTTTCATTTCTAATTCAACTTTCAGAAAAAAAAGCATATATACATACATAGGAAACATAGTACGTAGTCATAACTATAGTAATGGTATATATATTTCAATGTAAATATGCCATTAATAGACTTCACAACTGATGAGTTCTATCAAGTAGATGAAAGTTGTTTGAAAGTTAGTTAGTTTGAAAGTGTCTCTAACTTTTTATTTTTCAGCAACCAAGAAGTAGTACATGGAATACAAAATATAAAGGAAATAAAGTAATAGCTAAGAAAAGATTAGTTAAAAAGATGTAATGAAATTTTATAGGTCATGTAGCTCCATAAGATTTCTCTGGTAATTGCAGGATAAATGTGTAAAGGGACATGATTTTAAAATTATAGCTACCAATAATTACTTTGGGCTTAGGGAGAAATTTTGCTTGTATAGGTCTGATTTATCTCCATGTTCATGGTACCTGAACTAGACATTGGCTCCGGATAAAAGACGAGAGATATGTATTAATGTTATCAACTATGTTATTTCCTGTGGTGTAGCAGGACCTCAAACTTCATTCGAACCAGAGGTTTTAGTCATCTATAAATGATTATGAAAAGCTTTAATGGTGTTAATAAATATTTCTTCCTGCCTTCCTGAACTCCCTTAAGCATTTGACTCAGAAAAAAATCCTATCTATATTTCCCTAATTAAGCAACATCCATTGCAACTCATAATTGTTCTTCTCTAAATGTGTAATATTTCCTAATATATAAATCAGTGTACAACCATCCAAAAGAAAATCCATGACTTGTGACTGCCCCAGTTTTCTGCACTCATTTATTTCAAAAGCTTTTTCTCATTGTAATCTTTCTTGCCCTCTCTGGCTTCATATTCATATCTATTCCAAGTGACCATCAATGCCTACATACATTTCTTTTTCTGTTGCCAGAAGGAAGACTTTAAATAAAATGACACTGTTAGAGAAGCTCTCCTTTGCAGTATTTAACTCTTCTGTAGGATAAAAAAAGCTTGCAAGAACTTAGGAAGACAGTTAAGAATTATCCATTTTGAAATAACAAATGTAGAAAAAATTATAATAAACTTTTCATTCTTACAGTGTTATTTAACTTCTGATGTTTTTAGCAATAGATCAAAACCCCAGTAGTACTTTTGCAATAGGAGGTCATAAGATTCCTCCCCAGCCCCTCTCACCTACAATGATAGCGAGAACAATATAATAATTGAAGAGGGGAGTGTCTTCAATATTTTTTTTCATGTATTCTGTTAAATGCATTAGCTTCTTAAAGTTTTCTTGAAGCTAAGTTATAGACCACTTACATGCTTTTTATTTTTTTTCCAGATCACCTGGCAAATGAGTCTACTTTTCTTCAGCACCAGCTTCCAGATAAAAGATCAAAAGATGCACAGTCCAATTCAGCTTAGCAACACGGTCATAATAGAATGGCATTCCGTACCACTTGATTTCCTTGCTTCATAACTTGAGTGTTTCCTTCTTGACAATGTCTTTTTAGTATCACAATTTTTGGCATAAAACCTCTCAAGAGATGGAAAGTGATTTCTCTAGTGACGAATAACATATGCAAGGTGAGGAACTGTACAGATCTACCAGATCTCATTATAGAATATCTGATTAGCATTTCCTCTTAGTCTCCCTGTTTTCCAAAATCTGCATCCAAAAAACTAGTAAGAACACGGTGAAATATATCATTCCGCTTGATTTGAACCAACATCCATGCATGCACTAGCATGCATGACAAGCACTAGCATGCATGACAAGCACTGTTATGTCCTAGTGAAATACTGGAGGAACTGGCTAAACTTAGGGTAGTTTTCTTTGTGTAAGCATATGATCCAGTGTAGATTGCATCCAGAGCCTGTGGAGAGTGGTGAGTCCTTCCAGTGGGTAATTTACCCTGACTAAGATGGGTGCTTAAATATACAGTTTCACAGGGAGCTAAAGCAGTCTAAGAGCTCTGCTATCTTATTTCCTCCCTGAAAAAAAAAAAAAAGTCTCAGCACCAGATCCAGTACTTCCAATTCATTTCCAATTCAATGAAAAAAAAAAAAAGATCCATATAAGTACAAGACCAGAACAAAGATAAAGGCACAAACACATGTTTGGAATGGGGATGAAAACTGGTGGGAACGTGCTTTCCCCAACAGTGAGCTCCTCATCACATTTCATGCAATCCTGCCCTTAAATGGAAGGCACTACAATATGAAATTTCTCTCTCACTTCTCTGTCAATAAAGCTTAGGTATCTAGTTCAGGACATTGCATCTGGAGGACTGGAATTAGTTGATTTGTATCTCTGACATTTGCTGCACAGTACACCCCACATCAGACGTGCTGCTAGCTGGTAATAGCACACCAGGCCAGTTAAGCAGCCATTCAGCACAGCAACAATAGAAGCTTCTCAGAAGCCTCTGGGTTTATCTCCATACCAGTCCTCGGGTTATGTATAGCAGGAGTTTTCAGAATCCCGACATCCATGTAGATGAGAGTTGTAAAGAACTCAGGTTTTCCCATTTCTGAATTTCACTACAGGTAAAATGGGCCTGTTGAAGAAAGAAGCATTTTTTTTTTTTGTGGTTGTTCCTAGTCATAAGGGTCTGTTTCAAATAAAGCACCCTGGTAGGGCTAATTTGAAACACATTTATGTGTCCATATAGACCTTTAGTATTAGAGGCATGAGTTAGGATTGGCATTCCCGGTGTGGTCACTCCATGGCAGTACAAAAGGACTGGAATGACATCAAGGACCTCTAAAGATTTAACTGTACTGTAAGTTATGTATGGGTCTGAGTAGGCTGCAAAGTCTGCCTTTGAAAACCATCCATGGTATTTTGTATCAGACGTAATCAGCAAGAGACTTTGAGCTGTGAAACTCTTGGCAGGGAAAAGCCTAAACTTGCAGGACAAGTTCTTATTCTTACAGTTTGGGTGGATCATGCATAGTGAGGCCTGAATGCCCTACAGGTTTACTCACAAAAAGGAAATAAAGATTCATCTTTCTTTAACTGAAGGGCTGACATTAGAAAATTCATCTTTAACTGGGTCAGCCACGTCTACAATAGGATCTCTCCCCTTACTCAAGAGTTACTGCTGCTGCTAGAAGTCCTAGGCCTAGCAGGGAAGGACTCTATCAATACAGTCAGTTCTAAAATTCCCTTAAAAATATGTTTTGATGTTAAGGGTACCGCAGAACAGCCTTTAAATTATACAACTCTGCAACTTAGAAGTGATATTCTGAAAGATGGCCTGGAGCCTTCTCAGCTGCGAGATTTGCGTTATACCTCTAGGGTATCTCAGCTGTGATATTTAAGAAAAAAGCTAAGAGAAAAGGATAGATTTTTTTTTTTGTTAGATCTTTCCTGCAGTAAACTGGGAGATAATACAAAGTCAATACATCATCACTGATCAACCCCAATTTGGTCCACAAATCATTCAAACTTCTTATGTCACATTCCTGGGATGCCTTAGCTCATATATATATTATGTTATCAAAAAATTCAATAATAGTGTCTCCCCCAACACTGAATATAATACTGAATTTCTTTGTATCAGAGCACCTAGACTATTTTTATCACACATTATTTATCTATGACAAGCTTATGAAATAAATAATTGCTACTATTCCCCATTCCACAGAACTGGGATGTTGTACATAACTGTGATTTCAGCTCATATATTTTGAACCAGGGATAAGTATTGTGAAGGCCACAATGGTTTAAAGCTACATTTACCCAAGTGTAGGTTACAAACCTACATAGAATTCTGCTGTGTCAGGGGATTGCAAACTAGCCTCAAGTGGAAACTCACCTTCAAAATTATGTCCTTGTTAGTCCTTATGTATTATGTCACATTTTCTCACCTATGCACTTTCTTCATTTTCTCCGCTCCCTTCTTTTGGAGCTTTATGCACTGCTGAGGTCACTTTGCAAAGGGAACCAACTATGAATAGTCTGTCCATACTAGTATGTAAAAAAGTGGAAGTGAAATACAATTCTGGGTTAACAAAAGGGCAAGGAGATTTATGCATATAAACACAGTAGTCCTGTTTCTGACATCATGCCTACCAGAGCAAAACTGGGGTAAATTCATTGCCTTAGAGGAGTTATTCTACATTTGCATTTGAATGAGTAGACAGATTACTGGGTCTGGTAAATCAGTCTGACTCATTCTAATCCAGGAGAAACTGGCTTTTAGCCATGGGTTGAAGCCCTCCAGTACAT